>NC_030685.2:40122099-40424599 GCF_000004195.4 Xenopus tropicalis
ACATCAACTGCCATTCCAGCATCAAGGTTCCTGCTCACCTCCTCATAAAAGGCGACTAAATTAGTCTGGCAAGATCTGTTACGCATAAAACCATGCTGGCACAAACTAATAGTATTGTGAACTGCAATGTATTCAAGTACCCTATCCCTTATTACCCCTTCCAAAAGTTTTCCCACTACTGATGTCAGACTAACAGGCCTATAGTTTTCAGGCTGAGAACGGGATCCCTTTTTAAATAACGGCACCACATTAGCAATCCGCCAGTCTCTTGGCACCATGCCAGACCTCAATGAATCCTGAAAAATTAAGTGAAGAGGTTTGGCAATCACAGCGCTCAGCTCATTTAATACCCTGGGATGAATCCCATCCGGCCCTGGACCTCTGTTTACCTTTACATGTTCAAGTCTCTTTTGAATTTCCTCCCGAGTGACCCATGCGCCAATAGCTAAATTACTAGAACTGGGCATATTACAAGGGAAGCCTTCATTATCTGGCTCCTCAGATGTATAGACAGATGAAAAATAAGAGTTCAAAATTTCAGCTTTTTCCCCATTCTCATCAACCAACTTACCCCCCCGTGATAATAAAGTTCCCACCCCTTCTTGCTTCATTTTTTTACTATTCACATAATTAAAAAATAATTTAGGATTCTTTTTACTCCTAGCAGCAATATCCCTTTCCATTTCTATTTTAGCTTGCTTGATAGCTTTTTTGCATGCTTTATTTGCTTCCTTGTACCTGATGAAAGTTTCTGCTGTCCCAGCTAACTTGAATGCCCTAAAAGCACGTTTTTTCTTACCAACCTCGACAATAACACTTTTATCCAGCCATAAAGGTTTTGCTTTGCGATGCCTCTCCTTGCTTACAAGGGGGATATACTGTTGTGTATACCTACAAAGCAATGTTTTAAAGATGTTCCATTTTCCTTCTGTGTCTAACCCCATGAAAAGCCTTTCCCAGTTGACACATTGCAGAGATGCCCTTATACTGGCAAAGTCTGCACGTCTAAAATTGAGCTTATTAGTTACTCCCTTATAGCGCTGTCTCTGCAGCATTATCTCAAAGGAGACCATGTTGTGATCACTGTTCCCCAAATGCTCACCCACACAAATGTTAGAGCTGAGTTCATTATTATTAGAAATCACCAGGTCCAAAATAGCGTCATTCCTAGTGGGTTCTTGAACTGCCTGAAATAAAAAGTTGTCATTTAGCATATTTACAAACCTACTAGCTTTTTCTGACTTAGCCACCCCATTACTCCAGTCAATGTCCGGATAATTAAAGTCCCCCATAACAACAACTTGACCTAGTTTTGAAGCCTCCTCCATTTGCATCAATAGCTGGGCCTCATCCCCCTCATCTATACGGGGTGGTTTATAGCATACACCAATGATCATTTTCTTTGTGACCTTCAGCCCTACAGAAATTTCTACCCAAAGAGATTCGACGTTTTCATTGGTAATGTCTTTATTACATGGCTTTAAGTCTGACTTTACGTAAAGACAAACCCCTCCACCCTTTTTAATCTCTCTGTCCCTCCTAAAAAGTGTATAACCATTTAAATTCGCAGCCCAGTCGCATTTATCATCCCACCAGGTCTCAGTGATACCTATTAAATCATAATTTTCAATACATGCAATAGCTTGCAGCTCCCCTAATTTACCCGACAAGCTATGTCACAGAAGCTCCAGCAATATTTGTCACAATGATGCCAGCAATTTATACCACATAAGCCCTGGCAATGTATAATGCAGTGGCCCCAGTAATGTATGTCATAGTACCCCCAGCATTTCTCATGCATTTTCCCCAACAATTTATGACACAGCTATCAGAGCATTTCACAACACAGTGGTCCCAGCAAAATGTGCCACCAACAATATATGGGACAGTCGCCTCCTGGTCCTTCATATACAGTGCTCTGCAAAAGTATTTACCCTTTTGGACATTTTTTTTGTTTCACTGCATGACAAAATATACACAAGCACTTTGTTCAATGTGATGTTTTTATTTTATAGCACTGAAATACTTAATTATTTTTTACAAATTGTTTATTTTAAAGAAAAATTTCTGAAATATGACATGTGCAGCAGTATTGACACTTATAGATCTACATTTTACAGAATAGATATATCTTTTGAGGTGAGTATCTACCAGCTTTGCAGACTGGTCCATTCATCCAAAGACATTTTGTCTCGTTAGTTTATGTTAAATGGATGAAAGTTGTGCACCTCAGTTTTTGAATGGAGCCACCAATCCTGAGATTGGGTCTTTGACTGGGCCTCTGCATGATATTCACCTTTTGGTTCTTAGCCACTCCTCTGGGAATTTATTTTTGTCCTGCTCAAAGATGATATTTTGCCCCAAGTTTTTTTTAACAGACTGTTATGCTAAGTTCCATTTATTGTTCCTTCTCTTCAAGTCTTTTATCAAAATTCCCAGACCCGGCTGATGAAAAGCAGCATTCAAGAACAAATCTTTCTGACTGCTTAGAGAGGCACACCTGACAGAGAACTGAGCCATGCCTAATATTTGCCCTCCAAGAAAAGCAGGCCATGGTAATTGATACTGGATGGAGCTGTGAATACAAGGTGCAGGAGGTTTCTGTACTCTGCACCTTGGAAAAGATGGACTAGCAAAAGCAAGCACAAGGACACTGAGAATAGTGATTCTGAAGAAGTAGTATTTCATTTATGCACTTATGGGATCAATTTTTCTCCAATTAGTAATACATAGTGCTTGTGCCCATTATTAATTATTTATCTCATGTTTCTAAATGTAATTGGAATGCTCTTAATACCGGAAAGAAAATAACATTTTGTTAATTATATGGGTTCCCTCTAATATAAATGTCAACTCTAAGTAGAGATAGCAGACAAGCAGAAAGAGACACGAGGGAGGAGCTCGGTTGAGGAGAGATAGATCTGAGTATCATCAGCATAGAGGTGGTATTGGAAACCACATGAATTGATTAGTTTCCCAAGAGAGGAAGTATAGAGAGAAAGTAATAAGGGGCCCAGGACAGAGCCTTGAATAACCCCAACAAAAAGAGGTAAGGGAGAAGATGATACTCCATTGTAAGAGACACTGAAAGAGCGATCTGAGAGGTAAGATGAAAACCAGGACAAAGCAGTGTTATGGAGGTCAAGAGAGTGGAGGGAATGGAGGAGAAGAGGGTGATCCACAGTGTCAAAAGCAGCTGAGAGATCAAGAAGTAGTAGTAGTAAGTAGCGGTTTTTGGCTTTAGCCAACAAGAGGTCATTAGTTAGTCAGATTAGATCAGTTTCTTTGGAGTGTTGCTGTCTAAAACCAGATTGTAGGGGATCCAGCAGGTTATTCTCAGAGGGTGTAGAGGAAGTTAGCAAGAGTTGAAATGTGAGAAGATTGTGATCATAGAGGGGGAAAAGGGAGTTAGTAAAGTTGGAGATAGAATCTGGTAAATATAAGCTCCAGGGAGTTCCCATTGGAATGAAAGGGAAAATGAGAGCACAGAGGTAAACCAAAGGAGAATGTTAGTGAAATGAGTTTAGAGACAGCAGGGGCATTAGGATTGTTAAATCATACAGGATTATCACAGCATTTAGGCAAGAATGTAGAGATCTTACCCTTTGTTTAGGTGGGTCTGGGTGATCATGCCTCAGACCTTCAGCTTAGGGAGCCATAATGGAGAAAATCACAAGGAACGTAGTTGTTGGCAGGCACTCCGATAACCCAAAAAAGTGTCAAAAAGCAGCCATATTATAAGTAAAAAAATATAGTTTATTTAATCCATATAAAAAAACAAAGAGAAGACTTATGCATTTCGTATCAATAGGGTACTTAATCATAGGCTAAATTTCATTTACAACAAACACAGTATTTAAAGGTAAAGTGGCCAATAGGAGTGAACCTAGGATTGGCCAATCACAACCATCTTTCAATTACATGTAATTAAACAACTGGTGGTGAGTAATTAAAAGAGTTTTTTTTATGGATGTATAGTGTATCTCATTTGAGATAAAAGGCATCGCATTTTTAGGCACAATTTAATAGAGCATAAAGTTATACATAGCTGGTCACATCATAATCAAAGTTTAAACAGTTCAATTTATTGGAAGATTATAATCTCATTGAGAGAATAAACATCCTATATATTGGGCAAAATTTGACAAAGCTCATGGTTATACATAACAGGTCACATCATAAAGTTTAAACCGTTCGGCTGTCTAATTTTTAGAAAGAATATCCATCTCGTTTCTTTTCTTATAAGTGCTTGAGTGCTTGATATGTCCCACCCTGGGGTTGGGGATTACTCTATCAATTCCTGTAACATCTAAATAAGATAGTGATCTGTTAGAACAAAGTGTTTTGCTGCAGAGGTGTGACAATTTTCATTTGTAATATTTAGAATGTGTTCTCTGATTCTGTCTTTCAACTTCCTGCTTGTTTAGCCAATATATTGTTTCTTGCATTTAGTACAAGTGAGTAAGTATATGGCATATTTTGTATTGTAGTTGATATAATGTTTAATCTGGTAAGTATTCATTGTAGTAGATTAAGTAAATCTAGGTCTTAACAATAAAGTTGCAAGTGATACATTGTCTGGACCCGCATTTAAACATGCCTTTTGTAGATAACCAAGTATTTGTAAGTTTGTTTTGTTGGATCAAGCTTGTTGGATCAAGCTAGGAGATAATTAATTAATTAGAGTTTCTGATTTCTGTTTTCCTAGTTACAAATCTATATCCGTTGTCAAGGATTTGTCTCAGAATCGGGTCTGCTTTAAGTATTGTTAGGTTATTATTAACAAGGTTGTTATAGCTTTGTATTGAGGACTATAAGTCAGGATACATGACAAGGTCTTTGTGTTATCTATACAAGTTTTCCTCTTTTTAATTTGTTGTCTAGTTATGTCATCTCTGGTGTTGTTACTTATTTTATATATGTTAAAGAGATAAGATCTTTTAGTTGATGCAGCTTTTTCGAAGGCTTCCTGGATAATGTGCTTTGGGTAACCCCTATCAAGTAGGTCAAGAGGTCTTTGGATTTTGATAGAAACTCTGTTTCTTCTGAGCACATGCATCTAATATGTAAAAACTGGCTATATGGAATATTATGTATGAGGTGCTGGGAGTGGCAAGATTGAGCATTAAGTAATGTGTTAGCAATGTGAAGTGAAACAGGAGAAAAGGGCCTAAGAGAGTGAACCTCAAATGAGGAAAATAACAGAGAAGGAGGAAGTAGAAGAAAAAGAAAAATGTACAGCTGGGAGAAAGAAGAAATCCAACCCCACCCCTGCCCTGTTTCCAGGTCTGGGAGTGTGAGTAAGGTGTAGCCCCCCAAAGGACTGAGCAGCAGGTGAAGCAGTGTCAGTAGAAGAAAGCCTGGTTTCAGTTATTGCAAGAAAGTTAAAGGAATTAGTCAGGTTTGGACTTGGACCTGACCCAGACCCAACCCTTGCCGGTGCTCCCCCTGCCTTCCTGTTCCTCCTCTGACGCGTTAAACTTACGCACGCTCAGTGGAAGACGTCAGGTGGGGGACCCTGCGAGGGGTTAGGGGGGTCCCTGCGGGGAGGTGTTAGGGGACATGCCCAGCAGTTGCATCTGCTGGGCCCCGTTGGGCTCTGCACCCCCCAGTCAGACCCTGGAATTAGTGATGAAAAGGTCATGAATGGAGGTAAGTTTGTTGCAGACTGCCTGGTTTAACTGCCATTTTCCTAGAACTTGTGAAATATCAGCACTATATATTGGAGTATATAGCAGTATACAGCAGAGGGTTTTACGGATGAGCAGAATTACCTGTAAAAGTGAGAAGAGATATGAGTTAGTGCCATGGAATTGCCTTGTTTAACTGCCATTTTCCTAGCACTAGTTCCCCTAGGCTAGTTAAGGTAGGCCTAACAGAAAAAGTCATTGGCATAGCAAAGACAAGCTGAATTACAATTACCATTAATAGGGAGGCTTCAATATAATGGATATAATGCATTTGAGCATTTTTGGGTCAAAATCTCCCTTATGTGCAGACACAGGTATTGCTATGGTTGCTATGGTATTTTCTCCCCAGACATTTTCAGATAACTGTGACATTAGCCTTTTATTTGAATGGCATATTTTATATTAATATTGAAAATGAAGGAATCTGGCATGATCCACGGCCGCTACTCAGACTCCTGCCAGAACAAATTCACAGAATAATATACAACACAGATCTAATTTTAGTCCCTAGAGGCCATTTTTTGTGCAAAGTACAAACAGCAAGGAATGCATTTAACAAGTACCTTAGGCATATAACCACTTCAGGGACATATAAGGATCTCAGCTTCAAATATAAGTTCTTTTGCTCATTACTTGTTATGCTCACAAAAAATACAATATTCTTTCCCTCATTTTTCCTTAGCTTGTTTTATAGACCCTTGTCTTACCCAGACAGTATGTTAACAATTCCCTAAAGGTGACCGTACATGCACCAATGTTATCGTGCCAAACTAAGTATTGTATAATAATCAGTGTGTGGTGGGAGACAAGGTGACTGATATCAGTAAAAGCCTCCCATTTGACAAAAAAGTAATGTGTGTAATGTTATTAAAGATACAGTAAAGACTTGGGACCTGCTATGATTGACCTGCTGCAAGTGCTCTGTATCAAGGGTGTGATTATGTACCATTTTGTACCTTTATGTTCATTATGTTAACATGTAAACTTGTATTTGCTCACTCAAAAGTTAACCAGCACACAGCAAATTGTGCAATTGTTTAAGCTAATTGTGTTGGGTTGAAAACCCCAACATACTGTTCTTCGACTTTGGCTTATTCTTCCACTTCTTCTTCTTCCGCTTCTTCTTCTTGTTATTCTTAGCGCCCCTCATTTTCTAAATGCTACTCCTCCTACAGTTTTAGGGGTACAACAACCAAACACCCCACACTTCTTCACCCTATAGCGGAGCAGGTTGCTTTTGCGTTTCTAAGCAATCCCGCCCCCCGTCTTTTTGTGGTGCCGCTCCGAACACCCCAATTTTCCCATTGACTTTTACAGGGAAGATTTTCAAACTGCTGCCAAACTTACAGCTTTGAAGCTACACCCCCCAAACTTGAATCATGGGGTCATCACAAATGAAACAGCGACTTTTGTTGGATGACCCCAAAGTGGGAGGGGCCAACAACAGCCAATCAAATTTCACCCATTGACTTTTATGGGGAAATTGAAACAGCTGCCAATCTTACAGCTTTGCGGCTGCACTCCCCAAACTTGAATCACATAGTCATGGGGTCAGCCTGAATGAAAATATAATGATTGTTTGATGCCCAAAAGTGGGCAGAGCTGTGAACAGCCAATCAGATTTTACCTATTGACTTGGAGGGAATCCAACCTGCTGCCATTCTCACAGTAATAAAACCAGGGTCCCCAAACTTTGCAGAGTTAGGCACCAGGTAACTGTGGTTCAAGGTTAGAAAAGGTGGGTGGAGCCACCAACAGCCAATCAGATTTTACCTATTGGCTTTCAATGGGGAAATCCAACCTGCTGCCAGTCTCACAGTAATAACGCCGGGACCCCCAAACTTTGCAGAGTTAGGCACCAGGTAACTGTGGTTCAAGGTTAGGAAAAGTGGGTGGAGCCACCAACAGCCAATCAGATTTTACCTATTGGCTTTCAATGGGGAAATTCAACCTGCTGCCATTCTCACAGTATTACCCCAGGGTCCCCAAACTTTTCACAGTTGGTCACTAGGGGACTACCGTTTTAGTTTTGAAAAGTGGGTGGAGCAACCAACAGCCAATCAGAATTCACCTATTGATTTTTATTGGTTTGAAGCCAGAGTTCCCAAACTTTGACTTTCAGTCACTGGGTGACAATGCATTCAAGTTTTTTTTTTTTTTTTTAAAAAGCAAAGTGGGAGGGACCAATCAAATTTCACCCATTGACTTTAATAGGGAAATTGAAACAGCTGCCAATCTTACAGCTTTGAGGCTACACTCCCCAAACTTGAATCACATAGTCATGGCGTCAGCCTGAAGGAAAATATGATGATTTTTGGATGCCCAAAAGTGGGCGGAGCTGTGAACAGCAGAATCAGATTTTACCTATTGATTTGCTGCCATTCTCACAGTAATAACACCAGGGTCCCCAAACTTTGCAGGGTTAGTCACCAGGTAACTGCGGTTCAAGGTTAGAAAAAGTGGGCGGAGCCACCAACAGCCAATCAGATTTTACCTATTGACTTTTATTGGTTTGATGCCAGAGTTCCCAAACTATGCACAGTCAGTCACTGGGTGATTACGTATTCAAGCTGTGATACAGAAAAGGCAGATGTGCTTAACCAGTTCTTTCCTTCTGTGTATACATTAGAGGAGCCAGTGGGCCAAGTCCCACCCAATAGCTTCACTGTTGCCTCAGCTCCAACTACACAGTGGTTGGCACAGGATATGGTGCTTAAAGGGTTACACACGATAAATGTAAACAAGGCAACTGGGCCAGATGGAATACACCCTCGGGTACTGAGACAGCTAGGGACAGAATTGCAGTGTCCCTTGTTTCTGATATTCTCAGACTCGCTTTCATCAAGTATGGTACCTAGGGATTGGAAGAAGGCGAATGTCATTCCTATATTTAAAAAGGGAGTAAGATCTCAGCCTGGCAATTATAGGCCTGTAAGTTTGACATCCGTGGTGGGCAAGTTATTTGAAGGCTTGCTAAGGGATCACATTCAAAATAATGTAGTGGAGAATGCCATTATGAGCAGTAATCAGCATGGCTTTATGAAGGACAGGTCATGTCAGACCAATTTAATAGCTTTTTATGATGAGGTAAGTAAGAAGCTGGACAGTGGGGATGCAGTAGATATAATCTATTTGGATTTTGCCAAAGCATTTGATACCGTTCCCCACAAACGACTGCTTTCTAAGCTAAGGTATATTGGTCTTAGTGAAGTCGTTTGCACATGGATAGAAAACTGGCTACAGGATCGGGTACAGAGGGTGGTTGTTAATGGCACATTCTCTACTTGGAGTAAGGTTCTCAGTGGGGTCCCCCAGGGTTCTGTACTGGGTCCACTTTTGTTTAACTTGTTCATAAATGACTTAGGTGAGGGTATTATGAGTAATGTATCAGTGTTTGCAGATGACACAAAACTCTGCAGACCAGTCAATTCTATCCAGGATGTGACATCCCTGCAGCAGGATCTTGACCAACTGGCAATCTGGGCAGCTAAGTGGCAGATGAGATTTAATGTGGATAAATGTAAGGTCATGCATCTGGGATGTAAAAATATGCAAGCCCCGTATACCCTTAATGGGACTGCACTAGGCAAATCCATAATGGAGAAGGACCTTGGAGTCCTTGTAGATAATAAACTTGGCTGTAGCAAGCAATGCCAGGCAGCAGCTGCAAGGGCAAACAAGGTCTTGAGCTGTATTAAAAGGGGTATAGATTCACGGGAGGAGGGGGTTATTCTTCCCCTTTACAGAGCGCTGGTAAGGCCCCATCTAGAATATGCTGTTCAATTTTGGTCTCCAGTGCTCAAACGGGACATTATTGAGTTAGAGAGGGTCCAGAGAAGGGCAACTAAGCTGGTAAAGGGTATGGAAAGTCTCAGTTATGAAGAAAGACTGGCCAAGTTGGGTCTGTTTACACTGGAGAAGAGGCGCTTAAGAGGTGACATGATAACTATGTATAAATATATAAAGGGATCATATAATAACCTTTCTAATGTTTTATTTACCAGTAGGTCCTTCCAACGGACACGAGGGTATCCACTCCGTTTAGAAGAAGGGAGGTTCCATTGAAATATTTGGAAAGGATTTTTTACTGTGAGAGCTGTGAAGTTGTGGAATTCCCTCCCCGAATCAGTCGTACTGGCTGATACATTATATAGCTTTAAGAAGGGGCTGGATGGATTCTTAGCAAGTGAGGGAATACAGGGTTATGGAAGATAGCTCTTAGTACAAGTTGATCCAGGGACTGGTCGGATTGCCATTTTGGAGTCAGGAAGGAATTTTTTCCCCTCTGCGGCAAATTAGAGAGGCTTCAGATGGGGTTTTTTTGCCTTCCTCTGGATCAACTAGTAGTTAGGCAGGTTATATATAGGCATTATGGTTGAACTTGATGGACGTATGTCTTTTTTTCAACCCAACTTACTATGTTACTATGTTTTTTAAGTGGGTGGAGCCACAGACAGCCAATCAGATTTTACCTATTGACTTTCAATGGGGAAATTCAACCTGCTGCCATTCTGACAGTTTTAACCCCAGGGTCCCCAATTTTTTCACAGTTGGTCACTAGGGGACTGCAGGTTTAGTTTTGAAAAAGTGGGCAGAGCCACCAACAGCCAATCACATTTCACCTATTGAATTTTATTGGTTTGATGCCAGGGTTCCCAAACTTTGCACTGGGTGACTTCGTACTCAAGGTTAGAAAATGTGGGCGGGGCCGCAAAAAGCCAATCACATAATTTTCATTGTTTTCAGTGGGGATATTTTAACTGCTGCCATTCTCACATGTTTAATGTCAGGGTCCCCAAACTTTGCACAGTTTGTCACTGGGTGACTATGTTCCAAGTTTAGAAAAGTGGGTGGAGCCAACAACAGTCAATCAGATTTCACCAATAGACTTCAGATGTTTAAATTTAAACTGCTGCCATTCTTTAAATATTAATACTAAGGTCCCCAAACTTTGCAGAACTAGTCACCAGTTAACTGCGGTTCAGAGTTAGAAAAAGTGGGTGGAGCCACCAACAGCCAATCAGATTTTAACTATTGATTTTCACATTAAATTCAACCTGCTGCCATTCTCACAGTATTAACACCAGGGCCCCTAGGGGACTAGATTTTAAAATTTTTAAAAAAGTGGGTAGAACCACCAACAGCCAATCAAACTTCACCTATTGAATTTTTTTTTGTTAAATTTAAAATGCTGCCTTTCTCACACTATTTATGCCAGGGTGCCCACTGTTCTACTCAAGTTTAGAAAAAGCGGGCACACTCAACAACCACCAATCATAATTTACCTATTGACTTTTATTGGTTTAAATTTAAACTGCCTCCGTTTTTTAACTTAATTCTAGCGTCCCTAAACTTTGCAGAGTTAGTCACTAGGTAACTCCAGTTCCAGGTTAGAAAAAGGGGGTGGAGCCACCAACCTCCCATCAGATGTCAATCGTTGACTTTCAGTGGGGAAATTTAAATTGCCGCCATTCAGACACTATTAAAACCAGGGTCTCCAAACTTTGCACAGTGGTTTTTACTATATCACTGTGGTCCAAGGTTAGAAAAAGTGGGTGGAGTCAAAAGATCAGATTTCATTCAGTGACTTCACGTTTTTCAACCCAACATGAAGTTTGTTCTCAAACTTCCCTTTCTAGTTTTTTTGCTGCTCTTTCAGTGTGTCTTCGCCCAGGAAGAGGAGTAGTAAGGAGAAAAATTTAATATGTGTAGCTCAAAAAATCAAAATTATGTAACAGATGTTTAAGAAGATTAGCAGTGGATGCTGCAGCTCATACAGCAGACGTTAGGAGATGGATTAAAGCAGCTGTGACAGAAGAAGTGAAAGCCGTTAAGAGGCCTAGACGTAAGGTGGATCCAGACCCACTTGTCAGCAATTTGAATAGGTCAAGCCAACCTTTTGCTACTGTAATGTCAGATGAGGAGGATGTAAGAGAAGCAGACATCACTGGTGTTTGATTTAACCATTAGTGAAGGTGGTCAGGATGCAATTAAAGTTGCCAGAGAAAACAGAAACTGAGACTGGAGTATCAAATCCATAAAGGAAAAGTAACACTAAAATTTTTACAAGGTATTTTCTAATAAAGCATTCAGAGTAATAAACACTGGGAAGGATTGGGCAATTATTGGAGCAGGGTAGAATAGATTTTTTTACTTAAAAAAATTTTGTGTTACTTTTCCTTTAATTCACTTAAAAGGGATAGTGTGACATTTCCAATTAATGAGATTATAATTGGATATAATTGTTAATGAGTGGGAAAATATGGATGGAAAATCCCCATACATACAAGAGTTCTCAAAATGTATTCTTTTCCAGTGGAGGAAGAACAAGTGTAAGATACCCCCAATGGTAGATGCAGTAGTAGCATGTTTATTACAGCATTGCCAGTGGAGGATGTGGTTTCATTACTCCACCCTATGAATAGGAAAATGAAGGCATCTCTTAAGAAGTCAAATAATGCTCTGGGGGCTACTGTAAAACCAGCATTAGCTTTAACTTCAGTATCCAGAGCACCTCAGTGCTGGGCGTTAAAGTAGAGTAGACGGTAATAACTGTAGGAGTAGACAGAGCAAACATATTGGATGCATTCGCAGAAGTCAAGTTGGCATTGAATTTCATACCAGAAACCTTAATTGTAAGTTAGGTCATCATCTAGGGCCATGGCTTTGTCAGTGGCAGCTTGTAGAGCCTTGTGCTTGCTTTCATGGAAAGCTGACAAGGCTTCTAAGATGAGCCTCTGCAACTTACCTCTTCTGCCTTCTCCTAGTTCTGGCCCTGGATAACTCGTACATGAGTAGCAGGTGTAAAGTACAACAGTCCATTGACCATGGAAGTGCTGCACTTTGCTTCTTGCAACAGATGCTGTAGCAAAGACCACCCCATTACAACACCGGACCTAGATAGAGCACTGTTGCATTGGACACCAATAAGTGTAACTTTCTGGGCATTGTAAATAAACAATTTTAATTCAGCAGCTATTTAAAGCAACATTTAATAAGGATATGCTGAGAAAGGCAAATATCAAGGCACCATTTAGACATCAGGAAGCATTTACTATACTTAGAAACTCATTATTCATTATTTTTCATCTTATATGGTAACGTCATTAAATATTTATGCATATAACAGTTGTGTCACAAATCTTGAAGCACTAAATAGAATAGCTAAAGTATTTACATTTATACACTTTATACACTTTAGCAACTACATTTGTCTCCATTTGCCTTCTACCTTTTGTTAACTGATATTTGTTGGTGAAGAAGTGTTGGAGTTTATCATATACTAAAATTCCTTTTTTTTAATTATTTTTTTAGAAACAAAAAACTGTTGTGTAATGAAATGTTTACCTATTCTCCCAAGGTCTTCTGGGAATGGTGGCTCACATGATGTATACTCAAGTGCTCCAAGTAACTGTAAGTTTGGGGCCAGAAGACTGGAGACCACATTCCTGGGATTATGGATGGTCTTTCTGGTAGGTAGCAGCAGCAAAGTGTAATACTAAACAAGATTAAACAAACATTTTCCATTTGCTTTTATTAATTTAAAGGAATATGCAATACCATTTCTATATGAGAATTTGTCTAATGGAATTATAAAATTGTGAATATAACAATGTTTGCCTTTTGCATCTCTCAGCTTCCATTTGTAGACATGCCAAGACTCCAGTTGTTTCCTTGGGTTGCTGGCAATTCTATTCCAGAGGGCACTTGATTATAGGAAATAAATCCAAAATAAGCAGGCAGGGTAGCAATCATTTATACATTTTTTTAGTTTAGTTTTTTAATAGTTTATCACTATTAAAGTGGGTAACCCTTTGCTTATGCATACAAGGTGATTTCAAAATACAGTAGATTTTGCTTTAGGGCCATCCTATATGTCATTTTACTCTTCAACTCACAAAATAAAAATTTAAAATTTGCCCACCTTTACCTAGATTTGGCTTACCTTTACATAGTTACATAGTTACATAGGGTTAAAAAAAGACCAGTGTCCATCAAGTTCAACCCATCCAAGTAAACCCAGCACACACAACCCACACCTACCAATCTATACACTCACATACATAAACTATATATACAACCACTAGTACTAACTGTAGATATTAGTATCACAATAGCCTTGGATATTCTGATTGTTCAAGAACTCATCCAGGCCCCTCTTAAAGGCATTAACAGAATCTGCCATTACCACATCACTAGGAAGGGCATTCCACAACCTCACTGCCCTCACCGTGAAAAACCACCTACGCTGCTTCAAATGGAAGCTCCGTTCCTCTAATCTAAAGGGGTGACCTCTGGTGCATTGATTGTTTTTATGGGAAAAAAGAACATCCCCATCTGCCTATAATCCCCTCTAATGTACTTGTACAGAGTAATCATGTCCCCTCGCAAGCGCCTCTTTTCCAGAGAAAACAACCCCAACCTCGACAGTCTAACCTCATAGTTTAAATCTTCCATCCCCTTTACCAGTTTAGTTGCACGTCTCTGCACTCTCTCCAGCTCATTAATATCCTTCTTAAGGACTGGAGCCCAAAACTGCACTGCATACTCAAGGTGAGGCCTTACCAGGGACCTATAAAGAGGCAAAATTATGTTTTCATCCATTGAGTTAATGCCCTTTTTTATACAAGACAGCACTTTATTTGCTTTAGTAGCCACAGAATGACACTGCCTGGAATTAGACAACTTGTTATCTACAAAAACCCCTAGATCCTTCTCCATTAAGGAAACCCCCAACACACTACCATTCAGTAGATAGTTCGCGTTTATATTATTTCTACTAAAATGCATAACTTTGCACTTATCAACATTGAACCTCATTTTCCAGTTTGCTGCCCAGTTTTTGTCAAATCGCTCTGCAAAGCGGCAGCATCCTGCATGGAACTTATAGTTTTGCGCAATTTTGTGTCATCAGCAAAAATAGAAACAGTACTCTCTATGCCCACCTCCAGGTCATTAATAAACAAGTTAAAAAGCAAAGGACCAAGGACTGACCCCTGCGGTACTCCACTAACCACACTGGTCCAATTAGAAAATGTTCCATTTACCACCACTCTTTGTAATCTATCCTTCAGCCAGTTCTCTATCCAATTACAAATATTATGTTCTAGGCCAATATTCCTTAATTTGATTATTAACCTGTGAGGTACTGTATCAAATGCTTTAGCAAAGTCCAAGTAGATGACATCAACTGCCATTCCAGCATCGAGGTTCCTAATCACCTCCTCATAAAAGGCGACTAAATTAGTCTGGCAAAATCTGTTTCGCATAAAACCATGCTGGCACAAACTAATAGTATTGTGAACTGCAATGTATTCAAGTACCCTATCCCTTATTACCCCTTCCAAAAGCTTTCCCACTACTGATGTCAGACTAACAGGCCTATAGTTTTCAGGCTGAGAACGGGATTCCTTTTTAAATAATGGCACCACATTAGCAATCCGCCAGTCTCTCGGCACCATGCCAGACCTCAACGAATCCTGAAAAATTAAGTGAAGAGGTTTGGCAATCACAGCGCTCAGCTCATTTAATACCCTGGGATGAATCCCATCCGGTCCTGGACCTTTGTTTACCTTTACATGTTCAAGTCTCTTTTGAATTTCCTCCTGAGTGACCCATGCGTCAGTAGCTAAATTACTAGAGCTGGGCATATTAAAAGGGAAGCCTTCATTAACTGGCTCCTCAGATGTATAGACAGATGAAAAAAGAGTTCAAAATTTCTGCTTTTTCCCCATTCTCATCAACCAACTTACCCCCCCCCCCCCGTGATAATAAGGTTCCCACCCCTTTTTACTATTCACATAATTAAAAAATAATTTTGGATTCTTTTTACTTCTAGCTGCAATATCCCTTTCCATTTCTATTTTAGCTTGCTTGATAGCTTTTTTGGATGCTTTATTTGCTTCCTTGTACCTGATGAAAGTTTCTGCTGTCCCAGCTAACTTTAAAGCATGTTTTTTCTTACCAACCTCGACACTAACACTTTTATTCAGCCATAAAGGTTTTGCTTTGCTATGCCTCTCCTTGCTTACAAGGGGAATATACTGTTGTGTATACCTGCAAAGCAATGTTTTAAAGATGTTCCATTTTCCTTCTGTGTCTAACCCCATGAAAAGCCTTTCCCAGTTGACACATTGCAGAGATGCCCTTATACTGGCAAAGTCTGCACATCTAAAATTGAGTGTTTTAGTTACTCCCTTATAGACCTGTCTCTGCAGCATTATCTCAAAGGCGACCATGTTGTGATCACTGTTCCCCAAATGCTCACCCACACAAATGTTAGAGATGAGTTCATTATTATTAGATATCACCAAGTACAAAATAGAGTCATTCCTAGTAGGTTCTTGAACCGCCTTAAATAAAAAGTTGTCATTTAGCATATTTACAAACCTACTAGCTTTTTCTGACTTAGCCACCCCATTAATCCAGTCAATGTCCGGATAATTAAAGTCCCCCATAATAACAACTTGACCCAGTTGTGAAGCCTCCTTCATTTGCAACAATAGCTGGGTCTCATCCCCCTCATCTATACGGGGTGGTTTATAGCATACACCAATGATCATTTTCTTTGTGACCTTCAGCCCTACTGAAATTTCTACCCAAAGAGATTCATTGGTAATGTCTTTATTACATGGCTTTAAATCTGACTTTACATAAAGACAAACCCCTCCACCCTTTTTAATCTCTCTGTCCCTCCTAAAAAGTGTATAACCATTTAAATTCACAGCCCAGTCGCATTTATCATCCCACCAGGTCTCAGTGATACCAATTAAATCATAATTTTCAATACATGCAATAGCTTGCAGCTCCCCTAATTTACCCAACAAGCTTCGCGCATTAGCCAGCATGCAGCGTAGATTACTACTTCTCCCTCTGATGTTTACATTAGCTAATGGAGAGTTAGAGCTAAGGCAAATATTAGACTGTTTTCCTTGTAACGGAAGCTCCTTATCTGATGAACTATATGCCCCCCTCACTCCTCCCCCACAACCCTTTGCTAGTCCCCCTGCCCCGTCTACACTAACTTTCCTATAGTAAAACCCAGTATGTTGTGTAATGCTCTGGTTAACAAGTAGAAATTTAAATTCCTTAACTCCATCTTCTACAACTTGTAGGTTACACATCCTTTTCACGCTTGTTGGCACACAGAAAATGTGGATTTGTCACCAGTGCTAAGAGAAAAAAAAATTGACAATATTGTTGTGGTGCCTTCACCTAATAGGATTAGGGAGTACACATATAGTTTGCCCCACTAGGGAAATAAATATGGTCTAAATTATAAAGTATCTTTATTGTGTGGGTCATCTAATACAGCACAAACTTAGGATACCAGTCAATTAAAGATCTTTAATAGGGACCTTGTTTGACTGCTGAAATCTCCTGACTGTCCTACAAGGAGCGGAAAAAAGCTGCTCCTGGTAACTACCAGTTCTCCAGTATCTGTATTTGCAGCAGTACTGTATGGTATCAGCAGATCAGTGCGCTTAAGGTGCTTCTACCAATCTTGTAATATGTAATATAGTAACATAGTAAGTTGGGTTGAAAAAAGACATACGTCCATCAAGTTCAACCATAATGCCTATATATAACCTGCCTAACTACCAGTTGATCCAGAGGAAGGCAAAAAACCCCATCTGAAGCCTCTCTAATTTGCCGCAGAGGGGAAAAAATTCCTTCCTGACTCCAAGATGGCAATCGGACCAGTCCCTGGATCAACTAGTACTAAGAGCTAATATGCATTTCAAAAATGTAAAGTAATCATTCAAAAACCTTTTTTGAGTGCTTATGTATGAAAGAAAGCCTATGTGTGAGAGAAATTGTATATTTCTGCTAGCAAGAGCATATTAAAGCTAATTGCATTGTACAGATTGCCATAACTGAACAAGAAAAATAATGTTGTCCTCTTTTTAAATGTATATGTACATCACTTTTAAAGTGAGTTACAGAGCCACAAGATTCAGAATACATGGGAGGCCAAAATCTCTTGTCATTCAGATTCTCACATCTAAATACTTGGTTCTTGCTGGACGCACACAGTACACAGGTCTGACATGGATAAACAAACTGGTTAATCTAGAGCACCTATAATGCCTGCAGCATTTGTCTGTTTACTGACCAGTCTCCTATTTTAAATGTGATATTAGCATTTAATGACTGGCACTTTTCCAAATCAATGAAAAAGTGTGAGCAAACTCTGCCTCTGATTCATACAAAACACATTACGTTCTCCAGAGGGGCAGTAGTTCCATCTTCCATATAATGATTGCACATTCGTTTGGGGAAACTTAACCTTCATTGTGATTGCTCGTGGAAAATAAATATCATGGCATAGCCTCATTTTAGCTTGAGTTTCAAATATACAAATGAAAGACATAAAGTCATCCATTTGTACAAGCAATTTTTAAATAAAGTGGTAAAAGTTTTTTAAGAAAAATAACACAATTTATTAAGGATATGTTTTGACATAAATACTATTTGGGATTCAATTTATATTATATAATTTATATAATTAAACTGGCGAGAGGGGAATCAAAGGGAATTAGACATCTTATTACATAAAACACCTAACAATAGAAAATTGGTGAATGTTTCTGTTGTGAACTCTAATCTCACATTTTGATAAATCTGCCTCTTAATGTAAATTGGTAAAGAAAACATGTCAAACACCCAAATCCTTGAGAGGCAAAGGAATGAAATATATACTATAGTTGGTAGTGTCAAGTCTAAAGGGACTGGACTTGCTGAGTAACAGTGAAAGATTTCACTAATAATCCAGACTGCTTCTTTAATTCGTCTGTGTGGTAGGATATTAACCAGCATTTTAAATACAATCCCCAAAATCTATTTGCAGTTGTTCCATTGATTGATCCAGTGACAGTATTAACATAAATGTCATTTAATCGGGTGTTCATTTTTTAAGTTATGTGCAGTGAAAATCTGTTGTGAAACCACCAGGGTAAAGATGTTAAAGTTGCATTTTATGCTGCAGACAGGTGACGCTACAGGCTACCTCTTGAGTACAGTTGTTCCAGAAATGGCTTTTTCGCATCCCTTTCAAATAATCCATCTTCTTAGTTTAAAATATGCATGTTGCTGTCTTCAAAAAAGTTTTCCTTTTGCTTTAGTTGTTGTTAGACTGCTGAGATTCAGTTAATGATGGGCACTGCACAATATACTCATAAGTGCAAAGAGTAGAGGCACTGCCAAATATTTGTGGAAAAATGTAAAAACCATGTTCTTCATGTTTTTCATTTTAATTGTTTAATTTTTAATTCATAGACATTCATGGCTAGATGTTATTGTTTTTAGTGGAAATTAGTTTAGTTGTGGATTTAAAGAACTCTTGAATCACGAAAATCAGAATGTGGATAAATGGGCCTCCCTGTGTGGTATGTATCAGATTGCATTGCTTATCTATATGTAAATTATAAACTTGATTCAAGATGCTATATAAAATTATTTTTTCATTATGTGTCTGGATTAATGATTCTGTGTAGAGAATAACTTGTTATATGTTGATAGACCGCTAAGCCTTGCCTTGAGGTGTTAGCCTACTGTCAGGGGTTAGGTAGCTGGGACCAGCTTTCTGGGGGTAAAGCAGCACTTGGCACAATTACAACACGTGAGAGTGTAGTCTCTTTTAGGCAGTTTATTTTCACTTGCACAAAAATGACAAAATTGTTCAAAATAAAATCCTTGCCACTTAATGGGCTCTAACTAACACAGGTAAGTTGTCCTAACTAGCCAGGAGCAGACTTACTGCCTGTCTCCCACACAGAGAAAAGAAAAACAAAGTTCAAACCTTCTGGTGCTTTCAAAACTCTCAGTCAGCTCCCTGTGTCTTTCCCCCAGACTGCAACCTTCTACTTTGGCCCAGGCTGCCTTTTAATTAACCAGCTGAGATGCCTCAGGTAGACCCACAACACTATGTTGGCCTATTCACTTAATGTAATTGTTTAGTGGTTGTTTAGTCTCCTTTGTGTATAGATGTATATTCTGACAACATATACAGTACTATAGTTCATTGTTTGTGCTCAGGTGTTTGTTTCTTTGGGTGCACTTCCTTCTGAAAAAATACAGGAGATGTTGATTGTTAAAAATCCTCCTAGGTTTTTCCATTATTCCAGCAACACTTGGATGACTAATAGTTTGTTTGCTGTGCACCTTCCCTCTTTGTATTGATCTAATCTGCTTGCCCTCCAGGCATTTAAAAGTTTAGGAAGGTATAAGAAGGACTACTTTTTAAAGAACATGCAGGTAGTACAAACTGAGAGTCTGGTAGAGACTAAGGGATGATTTAGGAACATTTGGTCCCTAACACTATGTTTGAGTTCTTAAACAAACTCAAATATGAGTGGAATATGATATATAGAACATGTGTTGTCATAATCTAAAAAAGTAGTGAAATGACATTTGAACTGCATCACTACAGCTTAGTTCTGGCTTTTCTGATTGAAGCCATAAACAAAACATTCTTATATAATGCACTGAAAGTTAAATTAGGTTTCTGAAGAAACCAATTTCCGCTAATCCTCTTGGTACTGCATAAAGTCTCAGTTATTTCTTAAAAACGTGCTTATTCATTTTCTTCTTATAAAGGTTATTTATAATAGAATTCAAGTGAGAACAGATTGATAAATGGTTTAATTACCAAGGGACACTAACCACCCATGCTTAGTGAAGCAAGAGACCTGGTGATTAAATATTACTTTTATAACCAATGATAATTTAGGGAACTGGAATTAGAGTAAAAAAAAAAAAAATTATGAAGTTACTAGGAGGATTATTTACAATAAAATCACTTATATTTTAGAGTACACCATATCAATTGCATTGTAATTACTATACATAAAAACTTATTGTCCTTACACTTAAGACGCAGTGCCTTGATCACAATCCAGTAAATAGAAATATTCACAAGTTTTGTCAATTTGTTCAGAGTATAGGGAAACCCAACATGACATTTTCCCAAAGCTTTTTCTAAAGCCTGGAATATTAAACCAAATTTACTACTTAACTGCTAATAATGGGTAGTAATATAAGGACTGAAGGATTTTCTGTTGATCCTTTCTACTTATAGTGTTGTATTGTTGGACAGTACAGTCACTTTATACATTAAGGGGAGTATTTCTTACCATTGTAGACCCATAGCAACCAATCAGCAATTAGATTTGAACAATCACCTACATTAGAAAACAAAAGCAAAATGGGATTGGTTGCTGTGGGCAACCCCATTGGTGGTATTTGTCTCCAGTGTTAATAAATACATCCCTGTATGTCACACAGTCAGACATTTTCTAAGCATATTCATGTTAAATTTGAGATAGTAAAGAGTAAAGTGTCAATAAACAAGCAGATGTTGTCAGTCTAAGTAAATGCCCAGGGGCTTAATGCAGAGATTATTTATTTTTTTAACAAACTGTTGTACATCCTTACTCCCAGGAGTGTTATCCCTTAGCAGCAGAAGTTTTAACTTGTAAATGCGACCCTTTCAGACTTCAATGCCTTGTGACTACACCCTATATAATAATGTTGTGTATAGACCAAGTTTCAATTTGAACTCTTTATACTTTTATGTTTTCATTTACAAATTAAAACCAAAGGGAATGGTGGTTCATCATTTCTGTAGAGCATTACCTTTAGATGCAATGAATTTATATTTCATGGGTAATGGTTTCTGTTACATAGGATGGCCATCTTTCTTCCTCATTAGCAGATTACATAGTCAAGAATAAAAATACAATCAATATCTGATTCAAAATGTAAAGAGGGTCCTGCCCAAAAGAGCTTACAAACTAAAATATGAAAGTCAATAATTTGGTATATTGTCCTAATAGTTTGTTTATACTGTACGATTATTGAAATGCAATTATGGCAACCTTAAAATAAATGTATGCAATACAGGGAATAGAAAGGATAGGGAAGTATGAATGAAAATAATGGCACCCTAAACCCAAACTCTCATCTATGTAAAAAATAAGAGGAAAAAGCTAGATACATACAATCTGGCACTATCAAATATCTGTCCAATATTTAGGGTATATCTCTGGTTGGCAGGTATTCACCAGCAGATGAAAAAAGCACAAATCAAGTACCTGAAATATCACATAACCCAGTATTCCTACCAACATTACTTGGTCTTTAGAGACCCAAACTGACAATCTGTGAGTTCTGGCAAAAGCCAGAGGGGCTGCTGTAAAATGCCATAGATAAGTGATCCCCAACCAGAGGCTCATGAGCAACATGTTGCTCACCAACCCCTTGGATGTTGTTCTCAGTGGCTTCAAAGCAGATGCTTATTTTTGACTTCCTAGTTTGGGGGCACGTTTTGGTTGCATAAAAAACAAGTATAATGCCAAACAGAACCTTCTGTATGTTGCCAGTCCACATAGAAGCTATTAAATAGCCAATTATAGCTCTTATTGGCACCACCAGGAACTTTTTTCATGCTTGTGTTGCTCACCATGTGGCTCACAGGTATAAAAGGTTGGGGATCCCTGCCATAGACAGTCACTTTTTATTGGGCTGGTGTAGCGTTGTTTTGCCCTCTGTGTACTTGAAATGCCAGGGCCTATTTTGAATCCTAGTCCAGGCCTGGTCTTGAGGCATAGGGTGTGTGGGAATAAGTATAGCAGGGTGACCAGATCACTTGAAAATTTAGGAACACATCTAACAAACAGATGTTGCAGGGTAGCACTGATTGCATTTAAAATAAACTGCTAGCTGGGTATTTTAGACACATCCCTGAATTTTCAAGTCCTCTGGTCACCCTAACTTTAAGACTACCGAGTAAGTACTGTTATACATTGTACCTTAAATTTTATACAATAACAAAAAAGGGCAGCAAAGGCCATCAGGAAAAGTGTCACCTCAGAGAACCATTCAAACTCTTAATCCCTTTCTTGGAGTGGAAATGTTAGGAAGCCATAAAACACTGCTATTTTGAAAGTTGGTAACTAATAAAGAACACAATATCATTGTACTATTTAACAACAAAAACTAGAGCATCAAATGTTGCGTCGACAGCCAAGTATGAAAAGTATAAAACTTGTTGTATTTTTTATACTTTTTCATATTATGTATGGTATTGTTTAACCTTTTTTTTGTTTTGGTAAATATTCCTACAAATCATTGTTAGGATATAAATATATATATACTTTTTTTTTTTTTCTTTCAGTCTTGCCTGGTGCGCCTTTACCTGCTGTATGGCGGCCTCTGTTACTACTTTGAACTCTTATACCAAAACAGTTATTGAGTTTGGAAACAAGCAAAAGATTTTTGAACAAGTTTTACAAGAAGAACAAGCATTAGTACATCAAAATACACTCAAGAACAAGAAAGAACAGCCAATCAAGAAGGCCCAACCAATCCAGAGTGTCTCTAGATCATTGGAATTAGCTGAAGACAATGCCAGACATGTAAGGAGGTCAATATTAACATCTGCTGCAATAGACCTTGGGGAAATCCCAGAGGCGCTTGGAGAGGAATAGTGCTGAATATATATGTTTGTTTACTTGGCATGATGATTATAAACATAAATTTATTGTGCATGTACCCTATGCAGAGTTTTATTTTAAAGCAACAAAGCACACTCTATCACTAAATATTTTAAAAAGTCAGATGTGTAGTCAGTGTAGCTTTCATATTGTGAAAGACTACTGTACTTGGTTTACATCAATCTATAAAGCTGAAGAGCTAAAGCACCCCGAGGTACTGGGAAAAAGTTATGTTTTAAGGCTCCTTGTCAGTATTGTCCTGTTGTTTCTGTATATTCACAAGAAAAAGTGAAACCCAAAGTAAATTGTCAATTAATTATGAAAGTCTGGCTGTAAATTAGAGAGATTACAAAAACATGCGTTGTTATCAGAAACCACTGGTATCACAAACCATAACATTTCTTTTCTACAACAGCAGTTTGAACTCTCCTTGTAAATGCATATATGCCATAAGAAAAACCTATAAACTGGTCACAGATAGTGGAATATGCATATAAAGCATCAAGCTGGAATACTCAATAGCTGCAAGAAAAGCTGTTCCTTATGTAACAAGAAAACCATGGTGCCTGGGTGCAGTTTAGCACAAACGGAAAACCAAGCACCAAAATAAACCACAAAACCTTTAAAAGCAGAAGGAAAGGCTTTTTGGTATTTTACTGCCAATAGATTAGTCACAATCATGCCACCTAGAATGCTATATTTATTCTGCATATTTAAGCTTTGCTATACTTGAGTAAACAGCCCCAGAAGCTCCCTTTGTTTAAGATAGCTTCTGCAATTCTAGCTTGGTCTCAGTAGCTTCCGTGTTGTAGCTCTAGCTGCTGGTAGCTCGAATTACAGCACAGTTGGGTGGGGGAGCAAATACTGATGAAAGGGGGAGGAGGTGATGGGAGGGGGAGAGAGGAGCAAAATGAGCAGACTTGTGCCCATGCCCTGAAGGATTTTTCCAAGAGCAGGGAGTCTGATACTGAAGAATATGAAACATGAACACGCTTCTGCCTTTAACAGCCACCTTTCATACTCGGATGCCGCCAGGTCTTATAGTGAGAAACCTGGGGAGAGAGCTCGGAGCAGGCAAGGGAACCAGAACCGTGTGGCAGGAAGAAGGGGAACGAGTCAGCGTAGTCAGAGGTCAGGCCGGGGTCATCATCAGGCAGTGCGGTACCAAAACAGAATCCAGAAGAGTAGTCAAAACAGGCAAAGGTCAGTTCAGGCAGCAATACAAGAATGGTCAAGAACAGGCAAGGGTCAGAACAGATCAAAATAGTACGAAGAACACCCCCAGGAACTATCAGGAGGTAGACCTACGTTGGGCAATGAACACAGGGCATTAAGCTCTTTAAATATTTGAATTTGGCATCAAAATGATGTCACGCCTGTGCCGAGCGAAAGAACGCATGTGTGCATGCATGCACGTCAATGGTCTGTGAATACTGTAACCACATGTTTAGCCCCCTCCAAGAGTTGTCTCCATTCTTCGAATGCCATGGATGGATGGTCAGACAAACTCACCAAGGGCCATATAAAACAGCCAGGTGGGCCGGATTTGGCTCTCGGGCCTTGTGTTTGACATATATGCCTTAGACCAACATTAGCTATTTGTGCTTGACTTTGTAGGACAGGAATAGAATGAAGAGTACCAAGAAGAATAAAAATCAAACCTCAGAATTAATCAGCTTTCTTTTTGCTGATCACTGCTCACCCAAGCAACCAAACATAAAATGCAACTGAAATGACTGGTCTAAAGAAGTTTACAGTATGTATGTATGTATGTATAACTTTATTTATAAAGCGCCACAAGGGTACGCAGCGCTGTACAGTCTTACAGAATACAAAATTACACTCAGGGAGGATGAGTGATATAATAAATAAATACAATAAATACATACATATATGTATATATATATATATAAGTGCCATGTGGTATGAGACACAGTAGGAAGGAGGTCCCTGCCCCATAGAGCTTACAATCTGAGTGGTTGGGTAACATACAGGCACAAACTGGAAGGTAAGAGTGCCTCAGGTATGGGCATTTGCCCTTAAGCGCAGGACTGGGCAAAATAATGTCTTAGTGCTCCAGAAGGTAACAGCTGAGTTTTTTCTTAAAGAGAGTTAGTGAGTGTTCCCTACGGAGGGATTCAGGGATAGCGTTCCAGAGGTAAGGAGCAGCGAGATAGAAAGGTTTAAGACGAGAGAGCGCAGTGGGTGTGGATGGTGTAAAGAGACGGAGGCACTGAGAGGAGCGGAGGAGACAACCAGGAACATGTAGGGAGACCAGTGAAGAAATGTAGTGAGGAGCAGAGGAGTGAAGGGCTTTGAATGTCAGCAGAAGGATTTTGTAAGCTTGACAGGCAGCCATGCTAGTGAGCTTAATTGAGGCTGAGCAGGATCCCTCTTAGGAGAGAGCAGGAGGATCCTGGCAGCAGAGTTTAAGATTGATTGCAGGGGAGAGAGGTGGGAGTCTGGGAGGCCGGTTAGTAGGAGATTGCAGTAATCTAAGCGGGAAAGGATGAGGGCATAGATTAGTGTTTTAGCTGTTGCTTGTGAAAGAAAGGGGCGTATCTTGGCAATATTGCGGAGGAAAAAGCGGCAGGTTTTGGCAGTGTTATTAATATGGTTAGAGAAGGAGAGAGACTGGTCAAAGATAACCCCAAGGCAGCGTGCAGAATTTAGGGGTTATGGTCATGCCATCAATAGTAATGGTGAAAGGAGGAGGAGGGCCAGGTTTGGGCGGGAAGACCATGAGCTCTGTTTTAGCTAGGTTAAGTTTGAGCTGGCGTCGGTTCATCCAGGAGGAGATAGCCAGGAGGCAGTTACCAATCTGGGTTTGAACATCAGTGGTTAGTGCAGGGGTGTCTAAATATATCTGGATGTCATCTGCATATAAGTGGTATTTAAGACCAAAAGAAGAAATAAGGTCTCCTAGAGAGAGAGTGTACAGGGAGAACAGCAAAGGACCAAGCACAGAGCCCTGAGGGACCCCCACACTAAGCGGAACCGGGGTAGAGGATTTGTTAGTAAGAGCAACAGAGAAGGAGCGGTTAGAGAGATAGGAAGAGAACCAGGATGCAGCCTGATCCCGGATACCCAGAGAATAGAGAGTTTGCATAAGAATAGAATGGTCGACAGTATCAAAAGCAGAGGAAAGGTCTAGGAGAATGAGAACCGAGTAGCGTCCGTTGGCCTTGGCAGTCTGGAGATCATTTGCCATTCTACATAAGGCCGTCTCAGTGGAGTGCGCAGGCCGAAAACCAGACTGCATAGGGTCCAGCAGATTATGGGTGCAGAGGAAGTTAGTTACACGAGAAAAGACAAGACGTTCCAGGAGTTTAGAGGCTAGGGGCAGGAGAGACACAGGACGGTAGTTAGAAAGGCGGGATGGGTCCAGTGTAGCCTTTTTAAGAATGGGTTTGACACATGCTTGTTTGAAGAGAGAGGGAAAAGTACCAGAAGCCAGAGAGGAATTGAATATGTGGGTAAGAGCTGGAGTAAGAGCAGGGGCACACTGTTTTAGTAGGGATGAGGGCATAGGATCCAGCGAGCAGGTAGTAGGCGGAGAGGATCGGAGAAGCTGAGAAACTTCAGACTCTGTTACGAGACTGAAGGAGCTGAATAGGGAGAGAGGAGATTTAGGAAGGTTGAGATTACCGGTATCTGAGGGTTGGGAAAATTGTTTGCGGATAGAATCGACTTTCCTTTTAAAAAAGTCAGCAAAGTCCTGGGGGGTGTGTTCAGATATGATTGATTCATTAGGTGAGGGATGAAGTAGCGCGTTAAATATGGAGAATAAGCGCCGCGGGTTTGATTTATTATTATTTGTAAGTGTGTTATAGTATGCTTGCTTGGCCTGGGATAGGGCAGTATTGAGGCACACCATAAGAAATTTATAGTGGAGGAAGTCAGCATTAACGCGTGATTTCCTCCAAATGTGCTCAGCAGATCGTGCACAGGAGCGCAGAAATCGCGTCTGAGGGTTAAGCCAGGGACGGGGATTGCGGGCACGACTGCGTTGAGGCTGCAGGGGGGCATGGGTGTTAATTGCAGATGATAAAATTGAGTTGTAGGTATTTACCTGTAACTCAGGATCAGAAGAAGCACAGGAGGAGGAGAGGCTAGAACTAAGAGAGTTAGCTAGAGCAGTTATATCAACCATTCGCGTGTTGCGAATCAGGGTTTTAGGCTGAGAGTTAGAGGGAGAATGAGACATGTGCGAGATAGAAAAAGAGATAAGATGATGATCTGAAAGAAGAAAAGGCTCACTGTTAAATGTAGATAGATCTAGATTTTTAGAAAAGACCAGATCTAGAAAATGACCATCCTTATGGGTAGCTGTATTAGTCCATTGCCGGAGATCAAAGGAGGAGGTTAGATGGAGAAATCGAGATGGCCAGGGCTGAGAGGGGTCATCTATATGGCAATTGAAGTCGCCTAAAATGATTGCAGGGGTGTCAGAGCATAGAAAAAAAAGAGAGCCAGGATTCAAAGTCAGAGAGAAAAGTAGCCAAGGATTTTGAAGAAGGAGGTCTGTAAACAACTGCCACCCGCACAGAGAGAGGGTGGAACAGCTGAACCGTATGCACCTCGAAAGAATGAAACCTGAAAGTAGGGGGTATAGGGATTAGTTTAAACCGGCAATGAGGGGAGAGCAGAACCCCTACCCCACGGCCAGTAATGCGGGGAGTGTGAGAGAATGAAAGGCCGCCATAAGAGAGAGCTGCCTCAATAGCATTATCATTCTGAGAGAGCCAGGTCTCTGTTATGGCAAAAAGGTGAAAAGACTTGGAGCAAAACAGATCATGAATAAAAGCGGCAGGATTGGGAGAGATATCACCTGCGGCCAGTAGTAGCAGTAAGGAGAGGGAGAGGAGGTGTGAGAATGATTTAAAATCGTTATGCTTTTGCGAGGTATTGGTTGGAGGTGCTAGATTTTTCAAAAATGTATAAAGATTGTAAGAGCAGCAGTGTGTAGAATGGAGGAGAGAGGGAGATATTGTTATGGAGTAGGGACAGTCAGCTGGGGGGCGAAAGGAAGAAGTTACCTTTGGAAGCACAAACATGAAAGATAAAACTAATAAGAGCAATGACATTATGCAAGTAAACTGGGTCTTGATTCAAATGGACTGAGGCTGGCTGGTCTTCTGCTGTTGCTTCCCTAGTTGTTCCTCCTGTTGCTCCTCTTGTTGAACTCCTTGTTAAACTCCTTTTCCAGTTCACTTGTGAATGATTCACTTTGAAAGAATTCACATGTGCACTGCTACCCTAGCGCTGCTATCCCAAATGAGGTTCTTAAGATATAGGGAGAGCAAGCTGGGTCACTCCTGAACACAGGACTGGGGAATCAGGACTGATTGCAGCTAGTTAAATTACAAATTAAATCAATCAGCTGAGTCCCAGGATGAGAGAAGTGCACAAGTGAAGATCAGCCCAAAGATATGCTGAACTACAAAGTTTGTTTAGAGGAGTTTACGATGGGGGTCATAAAATCAACAAATTGCTGGAGCACAGGAATAGGGGGCATGCAATATTTGGGAATTGAGAATGGAAATAGAACTAGCTAAATTACCCAATAAACTAGCAAAAATGCAGTATTCAGGGCCACAGTGAAGATGGAAATAGTGCAGCAATTACCAATAAACTAGCAAAAATGCAGTATTCAGGGCCACAGTGAAGATGGAAATAGTGCAGCAATTACCAATAAACTAGCAAAAATGCAGTATTCAGGGCCACAGTGAAGATGGAAATAGTGCAGCAATTACCTGTAGAATAAGCAGAAGAGAGAGGGTGTTAATTCCTAACTCCTTGTTAAACTCCTTTTCCAGTTCACTTGTGAATGATTCACTTTGGAAGGATTCACTTGTGCGCTGCTACCCTAGCGCTGCTATCCCAAATGAGGTTCTTAAGATATAGGGAGAGCAAGCTGGGTCACTCCTGAACACAGGACTGGGGAATCAGGTTATAAATCATTCACATCTGTCCCTGTCCCCATGGAGCTTACAGTCTAAGGTTACTATTGCATTCACAAACACTATGGTAACATTTATCAATAGCCAATTAACCTGTCAGTGTGTTTTTGGAGTCTGGGAGGATACAAGTGTACCCAGTAGAAACCCACAGAGATATACAAATTCTTGCATATAGTGCCCTTGTTGGAAAGCAACCAAGGGACCCAGTACTAGAAGGCAGTGCTAAACATTGCATCACCTTGTACAAACCTTTTAATCAACAACCAAGATTATTATAAATTACCCTTAAAAGCATGTTTCTGACCCCTAATAAAGAAATTTAAAAAACCTAGGCAATTCAATCTCTCCTCTACACTTAAAAAATACCTTTTCTTACCCCACCTGCTCAAATATACAACCTACAGCACACTGGGGGTCATACAGGAAAAGTGACATTATTGTCACAGGCATTTATTTCCTTTACATCCAATGAATCCACCTCAGTGAATGGGTAAGAGTTTAATATTTACTAATACAGGTAGGGGATCCATTATCTGGAAACCCATTATCCAGAAAGCTCTGAATTATGGGAAGGTCATCTGCCATAGACTACATTTTAATGAAATAATTTATTTTTTTTCAAATTATTTCCTTTTTCTCTGTAATTATAAAACAGTACCTTGTACCTGATCCCAACTAGATCTAATTAATCCTTATGGGATGCAGAACAATCCTAGGGTTTATTTAATATTTAAATGATTTTCAAGTTGACAAAGTATGGAAATCCAAATTATGGTAAGACCCCCTCATCTGGGAAAACTCCAGGTATATATATATATATATATATATTGTGACATGTCTGCCTGTACTCGTAATTTTTTGGGAGAAATTAGCTATGGTAGGCAAGTAATCAGAGGATCAGGAGCATAGAGACAGGGACACCACTTCTTCAGGCAAAAACACGTTTATTTGGGGCAAACTCCTCCAAACATAAAGATCACAGTTCATCAGCAAACAGTTTATCAAACTTATTCATGATTTATCCCTTCTTTGAAACTCTCACCATCTAGGGTAACTCTCACACTCTGGAACCATTTCCCGGGGCTTCTCACCATCCCCAATGACCATCACACATTCATGGTGACTCTCACACTCGTGAAAACTCGGGCTACTACTGTTTCTCCCCTCCTGGGAAACCAGCTTCTGGCACACTCTGTCTTCTCACTAAGCCTTGACATTCTGGCACTCATACAAATGGTCACTGCTCTCTGCTCCTTGCAGTGGTAAGTAGAAGCCCCAGCGCCTCTGGAAGTTCCTCAGGCAGGCAACTTTCCTGCTCTGTGCCCTGCTGAGAGACCTTTTTTCAGTGACTAATGGCACATGGTTACAGCTCCCTCTGCTCCTTGCAGGCAGCACCCCCAGTCCCTCTGGGAGTCCCGAACACAGACAGGCAGCTTTCCTGCCCTGCTCTGAAAATGAACCCCACTCCGTAAGTCAACACCAACCCCAACCTTTGCTGTGTAATCCCACACCCTTTTATTTGCTGCTCACCTGCAGCTTAATCAGGCAGCTACGTACAGCTGGCCAACTGAAAACATTAAATATGGAATGGAAGGTCTTTCCTACTCTTCCACTATTCACTCCAGGGACTAATTTATCCAGTTTTTTCTAAGCCACTAACAAGAAAACAGCACTACTTGCTGCAAAACCAGGCATTTTTTCCTGGTATTACTTGCATATCACCTTTTATACTGGTGGAAATTAACCCAAACAGTAATCTTAATTGTATTTACTGCATCTCTCACAATATATATATATATATATATATATATAAACAATTACTGGGGGCCCCCAATCTAATTTAAGATCTATCTATTATTACATTCACATTAAATTAGATCTTAAATAATAGATAGATCTTAAAGGAGAAGGAAAGGCTAATAAAGAGTTAATCTCAAAATGCAGGCATACCTTCAGTTGTCTCAATAGTGCCCTTAAGTCTCCCCATATATCTCCAGTTCAGATGATCAGAAGCAAAACAGGAAAAAAAACCTCTGAGCTGGGTAGAAAGATTCCCATAATGCATCACTCTTTTCCAAGACTTGGAGACTTACTTTTAAAGGCGACGCATGCGCACAAGCAGGCACGCTCCCCCTAGCGTCTGGTTATGAGACGCTATTTGCCATTAGAACCAGCAGCTGGGGCCATTACAGGACGCAGCCGGCAGGTGCAGAGGCGGAGAGGCAAACAAGGAGCGGAGACGAGAGGACGCAGGTACAGGGAGGGGGAGAGGTGAGCAGGGGTGAGCAGGGGAGAGGAACCATGTCGGCTGGCGGTGCTGGGGCGGAGATGCGAGCGGGCACCAGAGGACGCAGGTGCTGGGAGGGGGAGAGGTGCGCAGGGGTGAGGAACCGTGTCGGCTGGCGGTGCTGGGGCAGAGCGGTGAGCGGGACAAGAGGACGCAGGTGCAGGGAGGGGAGCGGTGAGGACGGACAGGTGTCAGCTGACAGGTGCTGGAGCGGAGAGGCAAGCGAGAAGAGGAGCAGGGATGAGAGGACGCAGGGAGGGGAGAGGAGCGGTGAGGAATGGTGACAGCTGACAGGTGCTGGGGGGGAGAGGCAAGCGGGGAGGCTAGTGGAGCGCCATGTTTAAAACATGGCTGCGCAGACAAGGAGAAATAGTGTGTACTTCGGGAGGACCGTATTGGGCAAAGGAGCATTTTTAGAAGAAATGATTTCAACGTTCAGGTAGGGGCAGGGCCCCTCTATTACATACTAAAAAATGAGTAAAACCCTTTCCTTCTCCTTTTTAATTAAATTGGGGGCCCCCACTAATTAGGATAGTATTTTGTTTGAATTGATTGGCGCAGCTTACATACAATGTTATGTTGTTTTTAATCTTATATTGATGTAAGTTTAACTGTATTTATTCACCTTTTTGGGTATACACTATGCAAGCACGACACTGTAATGTGTATATTTTTAACATGATGTATTGTACTGTTGTACTGTACAGATTTTTAATGATTTCTTTGCTGAATCAATTCACTGAACCATAATGATTATTTTAAAGGGGTATTAATTTAAATAGCACCAGATCTGCACTTGTGATATTTTTATGATAATTTATGGCATTGGTCACTTTACAGCATTTGCTGCACACTTTACTGCAATGGTCACTTCATGGCATGTGATGCTTTAATGATAATTTATGGCCCAGATTTGCTGCACACTTTACTGCAATGGTCACTTCATGGCATGTGATGCTCTAATGATAATTTATGGCAAAGATCACTTTGCAGCATTAGTTACATGCTTTACTGCAACAGTCACTTTATGGCATGTGTGCATGGATGTCACTTCCTATTTGCTTGTTCACTATGGATAAATAGAACATGGGGTTGGTTAGCATGGTTGCCTTGAGAAAGGTCCCAACCGAAATGTAACGTTGGCTGTTCATGCGTTTTGTAATACACGTTTGATCTTTTTGGAATATAACTTGGTGTTGCTGGTCTTTTTTTGGATATATATATTATATATACAGTATTGTAATTAAGTGGCTGGGTTAGTTGTAGATGGACGATATGTTTCTCTCCTGAGTCTAGTTCTGGTTCACTAGACAATAGGACTGGTTCAAAGTTAAAGGACAATGAAGATCAGCTTGGCAATAGAAGGCGTTTTGATAATACAGTAAAATGTTTCAAATGCTTTGAATATGGACATACTGTATGTCTAAAGATTGCCCTTTAAATGTAGAGCCTATGCAATGTGATATGAGTTACAGTGGTAAACCCTACTCTTTGCTTACAAGAAACGCAGGTGCAGATGTTGTAAGTTGTTATGCGGTGAAACCACAATGTTGTACCATAAAAGTAAATGGGAAAGAGGTACAAGCATTACTTGACTCAGGGAGTATGGTAAACCTAGTAACCAGGTCCCTTGTGCCCCAAAGTAAAGTTAATCATGCAAGTGGGAGTTGTCAGAGATAGACAGGATTATCCTACCGCCCAAGTCACCCTGTCTACCCCATCTGGGTCTATGGATTACCAAGTTGGAGTGGTTCTCCAGCTGGCACATAAAGTGGTTTTGGGGAGAGATTTTCCTTATTTTCTGAATTTATGGGCTTTTGTTAACTATAAATCACAAGAGTCCTTAAGGGGTACAAATGACCTTGAATATGTATTTCCCTTTGCTGATGTGCAGCCTGATGAGGTATTACATAGCGAGGAAGGCTGCAAGGCCCCAAGCCCTCTCCAGGTTTTGGTAGAGGATAACACAAGCAGTGATACTGAGCCCCACACATCTGATGAACCTGACAGGGAATTAGCTGACTTAGAAGTCAGCCCCATTAATTTTAAGAGTGCACAGTGGGAAGATCCCACTTTACTGGAACCTAGGCGTAATGTTCAGGTGACAAATGGTGTTAGGAATAACCCAAATGGCTTACTTTCTTATCCTTATTTTCAAGTGTCTAATGAGATACCAGAAGCTCATAGAGAGGTTGTTAGTAGATAGATAAAGAAAATGCTGGAGCTTGATGTGATTGAAGAATCCCTAAGTGAATGGTGTAGTCCTATTGTCCTTGTCCCAAAACCCAATGGGGAAATTAGGTTCTGCAATGATTACCATAAGGTAAATGCTATATCTAAATTTGATGCTTATCCCATGCCCAGGGTTGATGAGCTGATAGAGCGGTTAGGCAAAGCACGATACCTCACAACTATGGACCTGACAAAAGGTTATTGGCAGGTGCCTCTTACAAATCAAGGGAAAAAAACTGCATTTTCCACCCCAGATGGGGTGTTCCAATATAAGGTCTTACCTTTTGGGCTACATGGGGCCCTAACAACCTTTCAAAGAATGATGGACCAAATTCTAAAGCCTCATGGTCGTTATGCTGCCTACCTTGACGATATAGTCATTCATAGCACAGATTGGGAATCACACCTACCAAAAGTTCAGGCTGTGGTGGACTCAATTAGAAATGCTGGTTTAACTGCCAATCCCACAAAATGTACAATTGGGCTTGAAGAGGCCAAATACTTGGGATTCTCAATAGGAATGGGACTAGTTAAACCACAAAATTGAATATATAAACACTCAGCCTTACTGCTCACACGGCACGATGCGTCAATCCCCAATAGCCCACCGCCTGGCCTTTTGGAATATCATAGAAAAAGAGGAGAGCACCTTCACGCAGATGAACTGCTTCAGCCTTTGTGGTTTGAATAAAGGCTGAAGCAGTTCATCTGCGTGAAGGTGCTCTCCTCTTTTTCTGTGATAGTTAAACCACAAGTCACAAAGGTGAAATCTATTCAAAATTGGCCAGGGCCTTCCACCAAGAAACAAGTCAGGACATTTCTGGGCTTAACTAGCTACCACAGAAGGCTCATACCTGACTTTGCTACTATTGCCAGCGCTTTAACTGACCTTACTAAAGCAAAAGCCCCTGTGGTGATGGTCGCTCACCCCTCTAGGGCAGAGCTGGGTGGGGGGATGTGTAATAAAATGGCTGGGTTAGTTGTAGATGGACGATATGTTTCTCCAAGGGTTTTGCATAGTGGGTACCCTGGAACATGGAATAATTAATCACAATCCCAGCCCTTTAATACAGACCTTAGCAGCAAGGTAAATGCTGAAGCTAACAACCTTTTAAAAAGACTCCAGTGTAGGGAGGGGGAGTTCTCTTCCCCACTACACAGTTAGCAGGAGCTGAGCTGCATGGGAAAGGTACTGATGATCTGTGATTGTACTGATTTTGTTTTCTTTTATTAAGTTGGAGTTGGAAAAGCCACCCAACTGTAGTTAGGCTGCCAACTGTGTTTAGCCAGCTCTCTGGTGCAAGGGTTTATTTTCTTGTTTATTATTTTGTGTGTTACTGAAGTTTTGTAACAAAAACAAAACAAAACAAAACTGCAGGCACTTGCCTTTAACCCTTTAAGTGCCACAGGAAGTAGAATCTACTTCCTGTGTATAAAAGTACCTAAGTGCCAAAGGACGTAGATTCTACATCCTGCTGCACACCCGGATTTGGGAGCAGAAAAGCCAAACACGTTCGTTCTACAGTGGAGGAAATAATTATTTGACCCCTCACTGATTTTGTAAGTTTGTCCAATGACAAAGAAATGAAAAGTCTCAGAACAGTATCATTTCAATGGTAGGTTTATTTTAACAGTGGCAGATAGCACATCAAACGGAAAATCGAAAAAAAAATAACTTTAAATGAAAGATAGCAACTGATTTGCATTTCATTGAGTGAAATAAGTTTTTGAACCCCTACCAACCATTAAGAGTTCTGGCTCCCACAGAGTGGTTAGACACTTCTACTCAATTAGTCAACCTCATTAAGGACACCTGTCTTAACTAGTCACCTGTATAAAAGACACCTGTCCACAGAATCAATCAATCAAGCAGACTCCAAACTCTCCAACATGGGAAAGACCAAAGAGCTGTCCAAGGATGTCAGAGACAGAATTGTAGACCTGCACAAGGCTGGAATGGGCTACAAAACCATTAGCAAGAAGCTGGGAGAGAAGGTGACAACTGTTGGTGCGATTGTTTGAAAATGGAAGGAGCACAAAATGACCATCAATCGACCTCGCTCTGGGGCTCCACGCAAGATCTCACCTCGTGGGGTGTCAATGATTCTGAGAAAGGTGAAAAAGCATCCTAGAACTACACGGGAGGAGTTAGTTAATGACCTCAAATTAGCAGGGACCACAGTCACCAAGAAAACCATTGGAAACACATTACACCGCAATGGATTAAAATCCTGCAGGGCTCGCAAGGTCCCCCTGCTCAAGAAGGCACATGTGCAGGCCCGTCTGAAGTTTGCCAATGAACACCTGAATGATTCTGTGAGTGACTGGGAGAAGGTGCTGTGGTCTGATGAGACCAAAATAGAGCTCTTTGGCATTAACTCAACTCGTTGTGTTTGGAGGAAGAAAAATGCTGCCTATGACCCCCAAAACACCGTCCCCACCGTCAAGCATGGGGGTGGAAACATTTTGCTTTGGGGGTGTTTTTCTGCTAAGGGCACAGGACAACTTATTCGCATTAACGGGAAAATGGACGGAGCCATGTATCGTGAAATCCTGAACGACAACCTCCTTCCCTCTGCCAGGAAACTGAAAATGGGTCGTGGATGGGTGTTCCAGCATGACAATGACCCAAAACATACAGCAAAGGCAACAAAGGAGTGGCTCAAGAAGAAGCACATTAAGGTCATGGAGTGGCCTAGTCAGTCTCCGGACCTTAATCCAATAGAAAACCTATGGAGGGAGCTCAAGCTCAGAGTTGCACAGAGACAGCCTCGAAACCTTAGGGATTTAGAGATGATCTGCAAAGAGGAGTGGACCAACATTCCTCCTAAAATATGCGCAAACTTGGTCATCAATTACAAGAAACGTTTGACCTCTGTGCTTGCAAACAAGGGTTTTTCCACTAAGTATTAAGTCTTTTTTTGTTAGAGGGTTCAAAAACTTATTTCACTCAATGAAATGCAAATCAGTTGCTATCTTTTATTTAAAGTTATTTTTTCGATTTTCCTTTTGATGTGCTATCTGCCACTGTTAAAATAAATCTACCATTGAAATGATACTGTTCTGAGACTTTTCATTTCTTTGTCATTGGACAAACTTACAAAATCAGTGAGGGGTCAAATAATTATTTCCTCCACTGTACGTGTCTGGCTTTCCCTGCTCTCTCCCTCCCTTCCTCCACTCCCCGCCCCCTTCCTGCACCGGCCACTCACTGGACTCGACTGCAGCTGCCTGCTCCTGTGTCCCTCCAGTGATCTCCAGCTTCTTGACCCCAGGTAAGTGCCAGACACACACACAATCACACACTTATTACACTAATATACACTTACACACACACATACATTTTGGGGGGGTTGGGGGGATTTCACACAGCATTTACAGCACTCTGACTTACTTGCACTTTGTATGCACTAACATCCTTTTGGGGTCTCTAAATGCCAGATACATCAGTGATCCTATGCACAATGGGCATCAAACTGTTCATTGGACCCTTGGCTTTCATATTTAGGATGTATTTTCTTGGTACCTAATGTTATGTAGGAGATATGATACTTGAAAGTGGAAGATTTGAGGCGATTTTTTAGAATTTTCATAACTGCTAAATTCATTAAAGCATTGCCATTTTGTACTTAGGAGTTGGAAGACATAGTTACCCATTTCGGATTCCTCATAATGTGTACTTTTTCAAAAATATATGGTTTCCTGGGGTAAACCTAATGTTCCAGGATTTTTGGCTTTGGAATCTAAAGTATGCCGTATTCTGCTGTAATGCTTTGAAAATTTGGTAATTCAGGCAGATTTGGAAAGCTCAGGTTCTCCTGAAAAAAAACATATATAGTTTAACTTAACCCCCCCCCCCCCCACAGTAATTGCCCCTAAAATGAGAGAGCACAAAATGTTAAAGAAAACATCTGGCACTGAGGGGAACCGAAATGTGAAATTCTGCTGGCACTTAAGGGGTTAAGAGAGCAACTTCTGTGACTGCTTTGTTTACCCTAAAAGAAGCGACCCTAAGACACTGACCCAGATCCCCCTCAAGTGTCACATAAAAAAAAAAAAAATATATATATATATACACACACACACATTTTTTTTTGCTAGTTCATATACATAATTTATATATTTATATATATAGTATTTTTGCAATACCTTTTATGGTCAATTCAAAGGTGACATATTCGCTTAGAGCTATGAATTACCCTCCTAGTGTGGATCTGACTGAGCTGACGCTTTAATCCTTTCTTGTCAAGGCCAAGTGATGCATTGCTCTGGATGCATTGCTCTGCTCAATGTGGCAGGTAAACAATTTGTCATTTGAAAACATATAATATAAAAGGAAATAGTGCCTGGATTTGTTGTTCTTACAAATTTCAATTTAATCCTGGCTTTATTCCAAGAGTAGTGCGATTTATCTATTGTTAAAATCATGTAAGTATATTGATGTTTTCATGTGCTTCAATTTCTTACTAGGAACTAAATCAAAGTCTACATTTTTGGACCTGGTGTAAAAGTAGAAAAAAAATTTGATTCCAGTACTGCCATTATGCCTAGATGTAAACTCCTATGAATGATCGTCATTTTGTTACATCTCTTGTAGAAATGGTGAAAAAAATGATGTACTTTCTTGCAAAGGCTGATTAAAGTGTACACTAAAAATGTTTGTTATGTGATGGTTAATAAAGATTGTCACAATGTTGACATTAACCATTTAGACACATAACTTTCCTTTGTTGTCTTTGTGTTGTTTTGTTTTTGGGCTGATATATATTTTTATGTATTGGACTGTGGAAAGCCAGACTATTAAAATACATATTAAAATACAGAAGCTTTGCAAAGCTTCACTGTGAGATATATAAAGTACAAGTTAGTATAGGCTGCTACAGCTCTCCTGAGACTGTCTTGTGTGTTTAGTGATTTATTCTTATAAGATGATGATGTAAGTTCTGTGTCCTACATAAAGGCCTGCGATCTTGCCTTATTTATGATTATAGAACACGCCACTGATATTTATATATTATATTGTGAAAATTTGCTCCCTGTAATATGCAGTAAAGCTAAAAGCCACCAAAGATCTTATAGAGAATCCTCGAGAGAATCTTGTAAGAAATCAGGACAAGGAAAATGAGAGAATTATTGGGTTCAAACTATAATTGCCACACAAAAATGTAATCTGTCTCGAGGAAAAACATATTATGAAGAAAAGTAATGCTCTCAACAGCTGAAGTGGAGTGAGGTGATCAGCTTGAAAATGCTAGAAATACAAAGCAATGCTGGAAGCAAACCCTTAAATAAATTATGATATTGAACCATTAATAGCATTACTGTCTTTACAACTTAGGACAAAGTGCTTTGTTACCAAAATAAAGCCACCAGCTCAAATTATGTGGGGTTATTAGGAGCTGTAGTTCTGCAACATTTCAAATATCTATTCCTGCTTTATGCTGGGGTCCAAGGAGACACTGTTTTGCAGCATTCAAAAGAGTTCAATGAAACACCAGAGGAAACTATCCAAAAATGCACTTAGAGGGTCTCTGCATAGTCAAATAAATACTGTATCATCTGATGCATTCACTGCAGTAATAACAGCCCCTTTATATTTGGCATCATAGCAATCCTCCAGTAAAATCTATGGCAATATCACATGCTGGTTGGCTTAACTGGTCCCAGGCTGGATGTCACTAGGTGTTTGTATAGTTTTTGGCAAATGATGATATACTTTCCATCTGAGAATCATGCTGCCATTTTATTTTCTTTTCCCAGGGATCCCTCTTATTGCTCTTGGACCAGTACATGCACAGTATAGTCAATGTTTTGATATTACCATTCTTTGCCGGTCCCAGAAGGTGCAAAAGATCCCTAAATGAGGAAACAAGATGGCGGCGCAGAACATTCATAGGCCAATCTCACCAGACCAATGTGTTTGGTTTTATTCACTAATTGCCACCAGGGAATTTGATAGTAAATTGTCATTTAATGCAACAGATTTGAATATGCTATGAAATTATGACATAGCATTTAATAAGGATTAGAAGAACAGAAACAAACAACTGTAAAATGTCATTTATTTTTTTAAAAATGACATCCCAAAGAAACATAAAAAACTTTGTACATGTTCAGTATAAATAATTCTGCTAAGGTTTATTGACAATAATATTATAGTTACAAATTAGAATCCAAGGTAACCTTAGAATTTAGTTTTTTTCCCACTTCCTCTCTCAGTTAGACATGTTTTTGGACGAAGAGCTGCAGAGAAAACATAGAACAGAGTGTTACCACAGTAAATGTGTATGACAGACAGGAAGATGGTGCAGGCACAGAGTTCAATGGTTTCTACTGAATGAAGCAAATATAACTCTTATTAAAACACAATACAAATGTACAGTGGTGCTTGAAGGTTTGTGGGCCGTTTTGAAAATACTTATGCATAAATATGACTTAAAAACTGATCTGGTTTTCGCACAAATTCTAAAAGTAGATAACGAGAACCCAATTAAGCAAATTAGTCAAAATCATAATGCTTGCTAATATTCTGAGCAAACGGATACAAAGTTACTTATCTGTGTTTGGCAAAAGTATGTAAACCTTTGCTTTCAGTAACAGGGGTGTCTCCCTCGGGCAACAAAAACTGCAACTCATTTTACCAGTAACTGTTGATCAGTCGTTTACATCACCTTAAAGGAATTTTAGCCAAATTCTCTTTACAGAACAACTTTAAGTCAGGACTGTTAGCGGGCCTTCTTTCCTCTTTCAGGTCTATCCACAATACTTCTACAGCATTAAAGCCTAAAGTTTGACTTTAAAACCTTAACTTTCCTCTGCTTTAACCATTATTAGGTATTTAGGGCTGTCTTGCTGCATGCTGCACCTTCCCCTGAGCTTTAGTTTTATTAATTAAACACCTAATTTCCCCTCCAAATGAACAGATCATTTTTGAGGTTCATATAGTTTTGCCACACACAAGTATGTAACTTTGGATCATGTTCCTCAATAAATAAGCAAGTAAAATGTTTTTTTTTTCATTGGGTTTCTATTATCAATAATTTCAAATTTCATATTTATACAGAATTATTCAACAAAAGGGTTCACAATCCTTCAAACACACCGGACTGCTTAAGGCCTAGAAGTAACATGCAGAAAGGGCAAGGTTTTATATTATTTTTTTAGATGAAGCAAATATAACAACTATGGTCAGATGTAACAAAGAAATGCCCTCAGGAGTTTTGGTCCCTGGAAATTAGCAGCAAGCTGAAACCATGCCAATGATTATTAGAAAAGTTTCAGTGCATATTTTATTTTCACTTGACACAGCCTGCATAAGCTAGCTCCTATGGGCTTCAAGGCTATGGAAAATCACAAAATCCAAAACCCATGGCTAATATGCAATCTTAACAAAGTTATAATCTATAACCACACTATAGTGACCTTCAAGGTAACCACCATCTGGTAGGGTCTTATAGCCTTATTCTACCTGTGAAAAGCAATAAATAAACTGTTAAAACGGTAAGAAGAAGTATTAAAGGAAAACTAAAGTTTAACTAAAGAAGTAGGCTAGAAATTTTGTATATAAAGTTTTAGGTTTCTGTACCAGCCCAAGTCAACCCCAGCCCTTTAGCAGGGAAGATCTGTACCTCCAAAAATGCCCCAGTAGCTCCCCATCATCTTTTCTGCTGATTCACTGCACATGCTCTGTGCTGCTGTCAGTTATTGAACTTAGGGACCGAATCACAATATACTGTATATACAGAATATAAATGTCACAATATAAGGCTGATTAGTAAATCATACAGATTGCTGGTGCAACACAGCTCTGAAACCAATGTTATAAAGATCAGAAATTAGTAATCAGCCCTGTAGCATCACCCTCAAACCTTATTTTATGCTCGATAATTTGCTACGTCCCTTTAGTTTAACTTCTCGACAGCTGCCCAGAGTGCATTGTGAATGTCGCAGACACTTCTAATGGATCATTACTGCTATAGAGATGCTGGACCCTTAGGTTGATTCAATATGTTCAGAATATAAAAATATGACATTCCTAGCCATATTAACTTTTAGAGTTTAGTTCTCCTTTAAGGCAAAATGTATGTTTAAAATATAAAAATATCTACTAAACCTGGATCAGCAACTTGTTTCTTCTTGGAAGTGACAACAATCTTATTGTCGTTCATCATCCTTACATCTTGATCTTCCACTTGATTACTGTTTAATAAAAATATTTTCACTTATTTCTAAGAAGCTAACAGTAAGTTAAAGCTGATAGAATTAAAAATGCATTCCTAAACTTTTGAGTAAGTTGACAAAGTCCAGTGCTGATTGCAGCCCCTCCAGAACCTAGTGCTATGAACGGACATTAAAGGAAAAATATACCTACCTTTTAGACATGAGCTCATTCAATTGGGCTTACAGTATGTAGAAAAGATTCATAAACACTTTCTGAACTTCCAAAAAAAAATGTAATTTTTTATTACATTTAACTACAATAGTCTACCTGTGTTGTCAGCAACCATTTCCCCACCCCATTCACAGTGCAATGCAAGATTCTGGGACTTAAACAAGTACACTTTAAGTACTAAAACCACTGTAAGCTATAAAGTTATAAATAGCTTATCTTCAATATTAAGTAATATAAAGGGTCTCAGAGGACCCCAAATGGTTCTTTGCAAAGCTACACTGAAGACTGTTTATATAAATAACTTTCAAAGCAGATCATTTTTACAGCTGTTAGATAACAAGGATAACAAAACATGGGATGATTGTAACATCAGCCTGGAACCCTACTTTGCGAGAAATCTGACACAGGCACACATGCTTCTGCACATGCACTCTTTCTTGCTGGTTATTTTCCTTCTTTTACATATCATTGATTCAACTAGTTACTGTGATCCAGCCAATCAGGTTAAAGATATGCAAATGAAGAAAGCATGCACAGCAGCTAAATTGCCAATATTCATTAAATGGGAAAATATGTTTATTTCATGAACGTGTTATAAAGGTGAATATGCCCATTAATAGTGGCCATAAACTCTTGATGCCTGCAAATATATAAATGTATGATAGTACATTCATCTGCATGCAGGGTTGCCACCTTGCCAATAAAAAAATATTATTGACAAGCAGTAAAGATAACAGAAACAAAAAGGCAGCTATTTTCTACCATAAAAGTTGACAACCCCGTCTGCGTGTATCCGAGGGGACACACAATGTTCCAAGATTGTAGCAATCCTATTTGTATAGAAATCTATTGGTCTGAGTTCATCATGTTATTACACATAACATGCTCTTTTTGGTATACATGATGTATGTATTGTACGCAGGGGTCCCCAACCTTTTTTGCGCCACGGACCGGTTACTAACAGGAAAATGTTTCCACGGAAGAGGGGGGGGGGGGTGTTACGGGTGCAGCATGTATTGCAGGTGCGGATGTGTGTACAACGCGTTCAATTGCGCCTTTATGTGCGGTGCATTAGTTTTGTCTTCAGTTGCGCAGCGCGCGCATTCATGTACTGAATTGGTGGTGCTTGACGCTCAGGGGAACACCGATGGCCCAGTCCCATGCTGTTCACGGCCCAGTGGTTGGGGACCTCTGTTGTACAGCATGTATTATTTCTTCTAGCAAAAGATTATTGGTAATAGATACTGTACCATATGGCAGTTCTTCTGTCAGCTTCTGAAAATTTCTCAGGATTTGCAAAGAGAATGGTATGATAAGGGATTACAGGATCACATGTTGGTAAGATCCCATGGGATATATGACTGACTTGATTTAGAATCCCATTGTACACAAGAAGATCATCCACAAGGAGCTGAAAGTGGAATGAGCAAAAATTGAATGAAGAAATGAGCAATGTACTAAATTTCCCAAAAAAAACGGAATCATGCAACCCCCAAACCATGTATTATAAATTACAAGTGTTTTTTTTTTCATTTTGCATTTACTGTAATGTTTGTACCAATAATTGACTGTAAAAATGTATGTAAAATTTCCCAAATATTACATACATAATCTAGTTGCATTTGTAATGTACTGCTATTTATCAAAGAACGCTCTATTGTGATTCTTTAGAGAATATCAGTTAAAACTAACTGAAGGTAGAATCAAAATGTAGCACTTACACCAAATTCTTTAACCCCTCTATGTGGGGTCTTAGCATAATTCCACATTTTTATCATCGACACTGTAGTTGGTTGATCAAAGACAACATAAATCCTATTGACCTGTTAAAATTGAAGAATGTAAAAAAAGTTAACAGATTTATCAATCCCCATTACAAAAAAATGAATGCAAGCATACTTCTATAACAGTTATGTAGGTTCTAATTCCTATTCAACTATTGAATTGAGTTTCTTTAACTTTTCTTGACATTAGAAATGGTTTAAAATTAATTATGCACAACAATTTAATTATTATTTTTGTTGTAAGGAAAATATTAACACCTTTAAAGGATATAATGGAGTTTGGGGGAAATTTTTTCAGCCCTGAACTAAAGCTATAATCATCTTACTTATTTCTTCTATCTTTTCTAGCAGCTGTGATACTAACATATTCTTTCTGCATGTCATAACATAAACATTTCTAGTAATTAATATTAAAGGGCTTTTTGTAAAAAACAACCCTCAGATTTAGAGGAAACCATGATAAGCTGCTATGGACCATTTCCCCAACTCATATTGGCTTGCAAAGTTACTCAACTCTTTCCTTACATTGTTTTGCATTGAAATAATGGATTCTGCTCCCTCTGGTTTTCAGAGAATCAGTGAATGGCCCATGTTTCCTCAAACTTACATTCCTCTCTGTAGGTTGGGACTATGGCCTCTTGCCCACCATCAGCCTCATCGCTACTCACATCATCTCCATAGAGTATAATGCTTGTGTAACCATGGCTTGCCTTATAACACCTCATTTGCTGAACTGAAAACACTCCTGCTTGCAGTTAGCAGGAGGAGACATGGTGATGCACAGATGCTCTAGAAAGCAAATCAACTTCAACTCTTTGATGACTTAAACAAGGAACAAGGTTAGAGAGGAGCTTAATGACTTCCAGCCTGTGGGGGGTGAAATGGCCTGTGCCATGTAGACACCCAATTATGGTTTTACTTCAATTCATAAAATCATATAAGGCTGTATATAAACAGTATACAACTGTACTTAAATTCCTCTGCGGAATAGTCTTTAGCACATGAGAAAACATATGCTGGCAAGGTTTTATGGCATTTCTTACTGAAGGCTATAAGCTATACAACTTGGATGATTCCTCTGCAGCCTATGCCTACGTAACTAGGTCTTTGTGTGATATATTTACCCTGCGGAGAGCTTACCCTGCTATTTTATTTGAAGGAAATGAAAACACTAGAAGGGTGATGGGAAGTGATATGATAGATTGTTCCTTGGCAAGATGAATAAACGTAAGCTTACATAAAGGTTTGATCCAACAGGATCTACCTTTAAATATTTCCAACAGACGATGGAAAAGGGATGGAAAATCTTTATCGCTGCTCAAAAGCTTATTCTTACATGGGCAAATGTATTTTTATGTTTAGTTATCAACAATCAATGAATTCAGTTGATTACCATGCCAGGAAGAATCGGTGAAAGCCACATGTGTCTTCCATCACAAGTATCATTCACATTGTCAATGAGCTTATCAGGTGTTCTAACATCTCCACACACTCCATCTAAAACGTTTATACTTTCTGGAAAAGCTGCAATATCTGATCAATAAAATTAAGGAGTCAATAAGCATTGGTTTCTTATAGCTGAAATGCTTAAAAACAAATGTAGTGTGTGTCTATTTTCAAACTCATCCAGGGTCTTAGGGCATTTAAATAAAATGAAAACATATTAATACCATAACAATAAACCTAGCAAATTATTGAACTTAATATCTTCATATTGGTTCCAAACTATCATTTAAAATTTCAGTACATTGTGATCATTTTTTGTGCTTAGATGCCCTGTCAAAGCTTTGGAATCTCATAATTTCAGGCACTAAACTATTATTTAAAAAAAAAAAAAAAATACTACTACTTTATAGTATTAGAACTCTAAACAGCAAAGGCACGCAATTTGCATGTGCCTGCTGTTGCCTATGGGGCCCCTGGGCAATCGTGCCCAAGGGTCCGTTCAACCCCCGCCTCTTCTTATTGCCAAGGGGGTGGGGAATGAACAGGAAGCTCACAGACCTAAAAGTGCAACAGAATGTACTTTTATCCACAGAACGTAGATTCTATGTTTTGTGGCACTTAAAGGGTTAAATGTTACTACAACTTTCTCTAGTGTTTCAGTCACAGCAACACCGTACTCCAAGTGCTGATGCTGAACTTTTACTATTTGCAACATTAGTTAATACAGTTTTCGGCACCACCTATGGAATATTTGTAACTATTATAAAATTTGACAGGTCAAACTCATTACTTATGCTCAGAAAGGCCAAAGAAAACAACTGTATCAACTAATATATCAAATTAAAATCCCCCTTACAGAGCTTCTCTATAGGGACATAAGCAGGTGAAAAGCATTGAGAAATTAAAAAAAAATATATAAAACGTAATCGAAAAAAGTCTTTATTTCTGGTGAATCTGAATAAAAAGTGCATTCAAGTGCATTCATCATTCAAATAGCACTTATATCTGCTGTACTATACAACTCCCACCAAAATAACAATTGAGTGCCAGGCTCAGGTCACAGCGGTGACAGGCACAAGGCAGCCCTGTTCTTGTGTAGTGTAGGTAGGTGTGCTGGGCTCCATTCCGCCCTACACCAGCAGGTGCGCCATCATTCGAACATCAGAATAAATATGTGATGGCTTGCACCTGGTCTTTGCAGTTTGTCCTTCTGTCAGTAAATGAGTAAGGCTTTTAAACAATCTTTTTTACACCTTTAGATGGTATATTTATATATATATACATTTCTGCTAGTAAAAATAAAATAATACAGGATCTCCAGAAAAACGTTAAATCTTAGGTTTATGGCTTTGAACTCTACTGTGTATACGGGCACGTAGTTTAAAAAAGTAGGTTGTGGGTGGTTGGGGGATGTCATGCCTTCAGCTTCTTATTCCCCTGTTCTATTAATGAATGACTGGGGGGGGGGGGCATATTTAGCTACATGTGGGGGGAAAAACGGGTGATCTAAAAATGGGTGTATGGAGTTTCAGTGCTTAGTGTCAAATCAATTCCATCATTCCTTGGTTCAGCTTCCAAGCAGTGCAGAAAACATGCTTACAAGAAACACAGCTCCAAAAAAAGACATAAAAAATATATTTCTGAGCTCCAACAACATTCTTTTTGATAACTACGTAGTTAACACTCTAGACAAATGGGTCTTGACTAAAGGCAGAGCTGCCCAGAAAAAGTTACTGCTGCTTTTCACAACACATCAAAAAGTAGACAAAACTATAGGGGGCATTTTCTATTTGTCTATTTTTTTTGGTTTTTTGTTGCCGAAACGTTTTTTTCACGATTTATTATGCAACAAATCCGAAAAAATACACCAGCTTAGACCTGTTGGAATATTGTAGAAGTAAATGGCAGATGTCATTTTTACAATCTGGACCTCAAGCTGGATGCTGGCTTTTATGCAACAATGCAAAAAAAGTCACTGTTTTCATGTTTTTTCCACAACTTTTTTTTGTTCATGCTTTTTCTATTTGGATTTATTCGGATCTACCGATCACTGACCTTGCTTTTAATGCAATTAAAGGGATTCCATCATGATTTTTTTAGTGTAGTTTTTAATAAATTAAACTGTGTACATTCATTCTACCATTTAAAATGTTATTTTTGAACCAAAAAAGATTGTTTTTTTAGCTGTAATATTGGTGTGTAGGCAGCCATCCCAGGTCATTGTGCCTGATCCTGATCTTTTAGAAGGAGCCAGCGCTACACAACAGAACTGCTTTCAGATAAGCAATTGTTTCTCCTACTCAGTGTAAAGGTCCCCATACACGTTAAGATTCTTCACCCGATATCCCCACCTATAGGTGGGAGATATCGGGGAACGCGTAGGCTAATTCCCCAGAACGATCGAATTATATTGGCGGCAATGGGCAGTCGGTTCGGGAACCACATCAACGAGCCGATTCGGTCCCCGATCCGACTAGATTTTTTAACCTGCCCGATTGATTTTAACCTGCTGATTTCAGGCCAGATATCAGTTGGGAAGGCCCGTCGGTAGTGCCCATACACGGGTCGATTAGCTGCCAAATCGGTCTAAGGGGCCGATATCGGCAGATAGAATCGGCCCGTGTATGGGGACCTTTACTGGAGTTACTATTGAGTATATATCCACCACTAACTGGGGTATGGGAGTATTTTTAGCAATACTGGGGCCAGGTTGATGTTATCTTGCTACTTTCACATTGTTCTGCTGATGGGCCACTGTTAGAGAAAGTGGGGGTGATATCACTTCAACTTGCATTGCAGTAAAGCGTGCCTGAAGTTTATCAGAGTCCAAGTCACATGGCTAAGGGCACCTGGGAACTAACATTTCAAAATTAAATACAAAAAAATCTGTTTGCTCTTTTGAAAAATGGATTTTAATGTGGGGTTCTGCTGGAGGAGTGTAGATAAATCATGCTTTTGTAAAAGATGTTTTCCTGTGATAGAATCCCTTTAAATATGGCATTATACACACTTGCATCTAAATACTCTTCAGATTTTTCCTAAAAGGTGATAGTAAAATAAAGCTACTAAAATGATTGTCTTTAGAGATAAATGTTTTTTAGCAATGCTGTACAACTGTGATAAATATTTATAGCCTGGATTATAAAAATAATGTTATACAAGTAGGTTTAAAGCTTAATAAGCTCTTTAAAAAGACACTAAGCTTTTTTAAAAAAAAAAGACCACATACTACTGAACTGCTTTAGATAATTTTAAAAACTGAAAGAATTAAAGAATCTGAGGAAGAGAAAGATCCCTATGAAGTGCGCTAATAATATTATGACAATTTATAATTTTTATAGAATCAAGATATACCTCTTTCAGCTACCTAGTAATAAACGGATACTAACACAGATGCAAAAAGCCATACTAAACTAGCCAAATTTAATCTTACTATGTCAAAATCAGTTGTTTTGACTTATCTATTTAAGATTTTTTTTGTTTAATGGAATGCTTATGGCTTAATAGATTGTACTACTCTCAATAACACAGAAGATATTCTTGCTGTAAGAAAGCTGTATTAGTTAGCCTAGCACACATCAAGAGCGTATGTAGCGTATTTTCGGCATGACGAAATCCACTTGCCGAGAATATGCTACATACACTTGAAAATCCTCTTACATGTGCCTGCACCCGAGCATATTCCATCCTATTGGGTGCAGGCACAGGTAGGAGGATTTTACAGTAGCAGGGCGTATTCTCTGTGAATGTTTTTTTCAGCTTGCCGAGAATATGCCCTGTGTGGCATTAGCCTAATGGGGTATTACAGTATAATATGCAAACATTTTCCCATCCACTGGTTTATAACAGTGATTCTTTACAATTTTTCAGCAAGGTTCAGAGGTGGGCCAACTCGGACGGGCACCCTAGGCGATCCGACTGGCCACATCGCCCTCACCGTTCCCCCCACCCCCCAGGCATGCACAAATGGACACACGCACACGTGGGGAGGCTGCGCGGCATGCAGAACTTCCAGACTAGGGGTTGGCACAGAGGTACCTGCTAGCGTCCCCTCACTGTGCTCCCTAGGCAGGTGCCTCTTCTGGCAAGGTCTAACAAGCTTGATCACCCAGTTGATCTACAGGTGTCTGAAAGTGTAAATTTATAAACTGCCCTATGTGGACATAAAAGTATGAATAGTATTATTAAGCACACTGCTACATTTTTGAGCTGAAGAGCAAATAATTTACTTTGGATAAAGAGCAAACTGACATTTAGAAATCTAATTAGTATTGGATATTAGAAAGAAGAAAATCCTGGATGATCCCTCTACATTTTATTGCTCCTACATATTGCTTCATAAAGGATTAAATGTAGTTTTTGCCTGACTATTTATACAGTAATATTGCATTGCTGTGCCCATGTGTTTATCTGCATGCAAACCATAGCAGGCATGGCAATGTCAGTTGTATTCAATTGTTATGTTTAATGTACTTTCTGCGATCTATTTGTCAAGCTGCATTCAAAAAACAATATAATGCTGTCTAAACCCCAGGCTTCCAAGTTGTGTACTCATTTCAGCTGATCACATACCTCTTGGTCTTATCCTGCTATACCAGGATTTTAAAATGGTAAAATAATATGATTTTGTTTAAACTATATATTTTATAGTAAAAAATGAAAAATATAAGAATTTCCTTGATGCTTTATTAATGTAGTATCACCTCTGCATTTACAGATTAAATATTACAATTACGGTACTTATAATTATTTAAATTACAGGCATAGAAAACCTGAAACACTTGGAACCTCAGGTTTTTGAAATAGGGTATCTTTTCATAATTTAGATCACCATACCTGTGTCCTAAAAATCATTTTAACATTTAATAAATGCAACTGTTTTTCTGTTTCACACAGCTTAGTTAGGAATACAAGTACATACCTTAAGTCTGCTAAAATAATTTATTTATTTCCTGTTATTTATATAGTGGCAACGTATTTTGGCAGCACTTTACAGAGATTATGCATCATTCACTGCCCCACAGTGGACAGTGGTCAATTTAGCCAGATGCCAGTTTACCAGCCTGGATGTTTTTGGAGTGTTGGAAGAAACAGGAGTACCCGTACCATTTTATTATTTTTTAGAAAAAGAAAACCATTTTTAAAAATTAGATTTGCTTAAAATGGAGACTATGGGAGATGGAATTCCCATAGTTCAGAGCTTTCTGGATAAAGGGTTGCCATACCTGTAATCTTTACAGAAAATGGTTAGGCTTTTAAATTGTAAGTAGTGTACTGAATGTCTCATATTACTTTAGCAAAGGATACTGTTTTCAGTGAGGTTGATCTTTTCTCCATGTTCACTGAACATCTCAAGACCATTTAGGCCAATGTAGTATGGGTCTCCCCAGCTGGTAATAAGTTGCAGCTGAAAGATAACTGAAAATCAGCGTTAAGAAAATTAAATTTTAAAGAGAGTACACTTTTATGCAACATGAAAGCATGTTACTGTAAATCTCCACATCCAACTACAGTATTCTTATGATAGACAATGTAACAACGTATCAACATTTTATACATATTTTAACAGTGCAACAGTGGCCAAAAAGACTGACAATTCATTTTTTTAGTGATATAGTTTTATATTACCATCTGAAAGATACATTGTATTGTACCATTTGTTAGGAGTTCTCTGCAAGGATATAGCAGCATCAAAAAGAATGCGTACGAGAATATGGTACAGCTGATTAATATTGTACCAATTAAAAAATGAGAGTATGGATTTGATTCCCTGCTACAGGTAAATACACTGATGCGATTTAGCACATACATCAGAAAATTAGTTCCAGTTCTCATTACAGATTCATCACATATCTTGTCTAATGTATATGTAAAGTTCTAAACAGAAAGCATATCTCTTTAGTCGCTAGTCACTATGTCATACAGACACATGGTTAAAAAGTAGTTGTGGTTAAAAATCAAATATCTATTAAGGGCTGACCTTGATGGACATGTATGTTTTTTAATCCACAGATGTAACTATGTATGTATACGGCTAAATATGAGCAATGCCATATTTATTGAAGAGCAAGAAAATACACTAAAAGCTTTGAATAATGGCTCGAAATTTCCATATACTATAAAGAGAATAAATAATGCTAAATAACACAAAAGGATACAACCACATGGCATCAACGGTGCCTCATAATCCATTGCCGCAAACTCCATGCACTTTGAATGGCTTCTACATAAAAGCAACAAAAAAAAATATGCAATGAAATACACATCAAACAAATTAAAAAATAAATAATTACTACACTACTAATACACCGTTATATTTAGTGTAGGAATCACCTACAAGGCAAGGGTTATTGATATATAAGTGTATATATTTTTGACCAAGTGTGGCATCAACACCTTTAAAAGGCATGAGTTTCATATCTTTAACCCATTATTTTAGGCAGACTGTCTACTTAGAAACAGTGAATACTGCCATCATATCGGACAATATCAGTAAAGCACAAATCCCAATGGACAGAAGTCAGGGTATCTCAGCACTGTTGGGTCTGAAAATGGAAATTGAGATCCCCTCATTTAGGCCAGTGGTCCAATTGTTCCCCCCATTCAAAATCTGTACCTCCAGTGGTTGTTAGGGTGTGGGTTCTTACTGCATTTATCAAAGATCAGGAGCTGCCAGTTGTTGGAAGGTAAATTTATTTTCAGAACAAAAATCAGAACAAAAACAGAAGAAAAATGTCTTTGCTAACTTTTCACAGAAAGCACAGTTCCAGAATAAAAAAAAACAGGGCACATTCAGTTATCTCTTTCAGGCAGCTTCCTTAGGGCTCTGGCACACGGGGAGATTAGTCGCCCGCGACAAATCTCCCTTGTCACGGGCGACTAATCTCCCCGAACTACCATCCCACCGGCAAAAATGTAAGTCGCCGGTGGGATGGTACACGCTGCGCAGACGATTTCGGCAAATCGCAAAAGTTGCCTCGCCTGTTTGGCAATACAAGTTCCGCTTTGACCAAAACGGCTGGCAGTGAAAGGGTTAAGAACTGGAGCCCAAAACTGCACTACATACTCACAGTGAGGCCTTACCAGAGACTGATAAAAAAGGCAAAATTATATTCTCATCCCTTGAGTCAATGTTCTTTTTTTATGCAAGAGAGTACTTTATTTGCTTTAGTAGCCACTGAATAACATTGCCTGGAATTATGCAACTTGTTATCTACAAAAATCCCCAGATCCTCCCCACAACACACTATCATTTAATGTATAACTACCAAAGTTTAGCACAGTACTTTTTATGCGCACCTCCCAGTCATTAATAAACAAGTTAAAAAGCAAAGGACCAAGGACTGACCCCTGCGGTACTCCACTAACAACTCTGGCCCAAGTAGAAAATGTTCCATTTACCACCACTCTTTGTAATCTATCCTTCAGCCAGTTCTCTATCCAATTACAAATATTATGTTTCAGGCTAATATTTCTCAATTTTATCATTAACTTTCTGTGCAGTACTGTACCAAATGCTTTAGCTTAAACCCAAGTAGATGGCATCCACTGCCATTCCAGCATCAGGTTTCCTGCACCTCTTCATAAAAGGCAACTGAATTAATCTGGCAAGATCTCTTTCACATAAAACCATGCTAGCACTAAGTTATAGTATTGTGATGGTGTGTAGGCAGCCATCGCAGTACATTATGCCTGATTCTGAGCTTTCAGACGTGCTACACATTAGAAATGATTTCAGATAACCTACTGTTTCTCCTACTCCATGTAACTGGAGGAATCCCAAGCTGGACAGTATCTACCACTTTTAGCAATACAGGTGTAAGGTAGCTGCTATTGCTACCTTCCCAATGTTCTGCTATTTGGCTGCTGAGGAGGAAAGGTAGGGGGTGACATCACTGCCCAGCAGTAAAGAGTGAATGAAGTTTATTAGAGCACAAGTCACATGGCTGTGGCAACCTGGGAAATAAAAATGTCAAAATTAAATATAAAAAAAAAATCTGTTTGGCTTGAAAAATGGATTTCAATGCAGGATTGTGCTGGAAAAGCTATATTAACTGATGCCTTTTGAGAAACACATGTTTTCCCATGACAGTATTCCTTTAATGAGGCACACTCATTCCACACACTAATATAGAGTCCATAAGAAAACAATGATAATTTATACTGTTACCTTAATTGTGTGTCTGTTATTTGTTTCTCATGTATGTAGTCAACAAACAGAATCTCTTGAGCAAAGTCAAAATGGCAGTTGCCAGGTCCTTTACGGATAAGAAACCCTTCTGGCGGAGAAATAGTATGTCCATCTAGTGTAAGATGTACAATCTTACCCTATAATTGGATAAAGAAAAATCATTGTTTACTACTACAGTTCACTTGTGGATGGAACAATGCCCAATATGAATGATCTATTTCAAGAAAACATATATGATTTCTTACCTTGTCCATATTAAGGCTGCCAACCTGGCTACTCTTGGCAAAGTTAGCAACTTGCTCCCCCTTGTATACAGCAAAAACTATGACAGGAGTTGGATAAGGATTTTTTACTTGGCAAGACTGTAAAATGGCATCAGTTAAGGGCAGCATATGGCTGTTGATGCTAAGTCATCTCCAAACCATTTTGCACAGGTTTTAACCATAACCTATGTTATTTATGCAATCTCTGGTCGGTGGGGGGGGGGGGTAAAACAACTGGACAAAACAGTCCAATTGGGCCCACCACCTGTATGGCCAAATTAGTCAAAAATTCACGTGAATTAGCCAAAGATAGACATGTAACCTGCAATACTATAAATATATTTAATAGTTAAAAGGGACTTGCTTTAATAGCCAAGATCAAAATACAATTTATCTCTGAGCAACCAGTTGTCAGGGCACATATGATAATTGTAGGAATTTGACAACACATTTTAGCTAAAAACTGCAAAAACTACAAAAAAAAAGAATATCTTATATATATACAAAAAGTAAAAAAAACACTGTACAACTTGTAAGCTACTGAATAATTCTAAATTCGCCATACTAGACACTATTGATCATAGGAAGGAGCTAATAAACTGTTTTTTAAAGTATTGCAGCAAATGATTTAATATTTGCGGAAAAAAGTCTTTTGAGTGACTACTGAAAATTTCTTTAAGGTTTTAAATAAAATTCCTTTGTATATTTCTATTTCAGAGATGTCCTAATTATGCAAGATTCACTAGAGTAGTGAAAAAAACACACTCTCTTATGCTAAAAGTTTTGAGTTAAATACAAGCACTAGCAATCCCATGGTCACTCTTGAACACAGAGATTTCTAAATAAAAAAAAACAAGGAACCAATTGCAGCAGGTATGGGACTGCCACTTAATAAGGTTTTAGATATTTTTAACCTCCAAAAACAAATCTGAGGATAATCCACACATTTTCTGACAATCTGTCTCTACCAGAATTTTCTTCTTTTGTACTTCAAATAACTAGTCCAAAGTTCTCAATCTCCATTTCCAGAAATTCTACATCTTGGGGCATATTTATTATAGTGTGTAAGCCAACATTACCAGTGATGTTGCCCATAGCAACCAATCAGATCTTTGCTTTTCTAACTTGTTGGTGACATTTCAAATCTAATTGATAATCCACTGTTTCCCATACATTTATATATCCTCTAGCGAATTGTACTTTCTACCTTTGATAAATATCCCCTATAATATCCAAGTGCAACACCTAAAGTTCTAGGCGATGAGCAAGAGTAAAAAAAAAAAAAAAAAGTGACAATGACACTATACAGATATTAGCATTTTGTATCATAGTAATATAGTAATTTATTTAATTATCCTGAAGAAGATGCCAAGATCCTCTTGGACTTTGGATACTGTAATAAAATGGCTGGGTTAGTTGTTGATGGACGATATGTTTCTCCCAGGGTTTTGCATAGTGGGTACCCTGGAACATGGAATAATTAATCACAAACCTTTAATACAGACCTTAGCAGCAAGGTGATTGCTGCAGCTGAGAGCCTTTTAAAAAGACTCCAGTGTGGGGAGGGGGAGTCTCTTTCCCACTACACAGGTAGCAGGAGCTGCGCTGCATGGGAAAGGTACTGATGATTTCTGATTTTGTTTTCTTTTGTTAAGTTGGAGTGGGAAAAGCCACCCAACTGTAGTTAGGCTGCCAACTGTGTTTAGCCAGCTCTCTGGTGCAATGGTTTATTGTCTTGTTTCTTATTTTGTGTTTGTTACTGAAGTTTTGTAACAAAATAAACTGCTGGCACTTGCCTGTAAGAGAGCAACCTCCGTGACTGCTATGTTTACCCTAAAAGACTGTGGGAAGCGGCCCTAAGACACTGAAGCAGATCCCCCTGTAGGTTCAAGTGTCACAATACACTAACCCAGAGTGCATTGATCAAAGCAAAAAAAAAGAAGTACTCTCTAATGAGCTTTCATATACTAGCGTTTATTTTTGTTTTTTTTGTTTAAATGAAGAGTGCATTTTACTGGTGCTTAGTTACATCATACAGACTGAGCTGTTGCTGAACCAAAGCTCACCAACAACAGCAGAGTTTTCTTTTATATAAACCCCAGGGCTGCTCTAAGTGAGCTTCCACTTGCCAAATATATGTCCTCTTCAATTAGCCATCCTTTTGTATGTGTGCAACTATTATATGCAGGCATCATCAAGCAATTTGCTTTTCACTCACTGGTATAAAAGTTCCAGCTTAATCTAAAATTTTGTCGTGCAGTTGTATGACAGCAATCAGATCTGTAAGACTGGTTTCATAGTGTTGACAGTTGCCACATATGTGGTACACAGACCTTTAACTATATGAACAGCTTACGGAAGAAAGGAAGATGTGAAAAGAAATAATAGAAGGGCAAGAGAGGGGTAACAGCCAAACAGGAAATGAAATAATTAGGGCAATCTAACTTTAAGGAAAAAAAGTAAAAAAAAATGGAGAAAAGATGACCTAAAGGAATGTTAGTTACGAGACAAAGCTGAAATTCATGTAATTGGTATGGACTTTAATTTGATTGTTGAAATGACGGTGTGGACTAGAGTTGTTTAATTCTTAATTCCAACAATTTAGCATAAATTAAGGCTTCAATAAAATTGAAAGAGATAATTACTGTATATACTCGAGTATAAGCCGATCCGAATATAAGCCAAGGTACCTAATTTTACCTAAAAAACTAGAAAAACTTATTGACTCGAGTATAAGCCTAGGGTGGGAAATGCAGCAGCTACTGCTAAGTTTCAATAATCAAAATAAATACCAATAAAATGACATTAAATGAGTGGGGTATATGTTTTTAAATATTTATTTAAACACAAAGAATTAAAATCCTTCAAAACTATATATAGTTTATATAGAATATAAAGTGCAATGTCTAGTGCAGAATGGGACAGGTGAGGATGGTAGATGAAGATGAATTTGGGAGCAGGCCAGGGCACTGGAGGGTCTGGTTGTGGGTGGCCTAATTTGCACACAAAGGACAGAGGGTGCTGGTCTGGAGGGACCCATGGCACCCAACTCAAGTATAAGCCGAGGGTGACTTTTTCGGCAAATTTTTGGTGCTGAAAAACTAGGCTTATACTTGAGTATATACAGTAAGTGCAGCTCTTATTTCAAATGCCTTATTGGTAGACATATAAAATAAATCTATAAATTTTACTACACCTCCCAAAAAAACATTTGAAATTAACAGACAAAAATCAGATTCCACGTAGAGAACGTTGTCTGAATAAAGCAAATTTATTACCCCTGTATTCCTTACCCCTCTATATGTATCTTCAGGTGATTTATTGTAATTCCAAAAACGGATCCCTGCAATATCCTCACTCTTATTAAAATTAATTGTGATTGTGTGATCTGCTCCAGAGGTAAATGGAATAAGCCACATATGAGAATCTTCATTAGTTATATTAACACCATCTATAAGTCTGGGAAACAAAAAAAAGAAAAAAAACATAGTGAATGTTGCATGAATGTTACATTTTATACATAAAAATGGGTTAACAAAGACTGAGACCAGCCTGCAAAAAGTCACTGTTTTGGATAAATAATGGATTGAATTTGGGAAAAATCCTAATCCTGCAAAAAGTGCTGTGATTAAACCTGAAATGCAGGTCCTGTTTTGCTGAGCTTTGGCATCAGCTTTGTAAGCCAATGTATAAATAGACTAAAAAGCAGACAGATGTTTTTGTCCATGCTACCACAGGTCACCAGAGTTTAGAATTAGGATGTGTTAATACAGCCTTACAGTTTAATGGATGTTACAGAAATAATGCATTCAAGTGGCTCTTTGAAATCTGCTTAAAGAAATAACCATGTTAACAGGCTCGGTAGCAGCATGTAACATCTGATATTTAAGGCCTTGGTTTTGCAAGTAATTGTGATACTGTATACAATTTTCAAAAGCATTTGGGCATGTGTACACACAACTGAACAGCAAAAAGATCTCTGAAACAAGAATATCAAATATATGGTTTACAACATACTTGTCCAATGTTCTGGTATCATTATGGTATTCTGGCAGGATGCTAAGATCGTGAGGACACGCAGATAACTCAGCTAGGGTGAATGGCAGTGCTTTGCCATCTCTTCCAACAATTTCCATTCCTGTTAGACCAAGGTAATGTGGGTCACCCCATGTCATTGTGAAATTAAGCTGCAGGCCTGAGAAAAAAGAATGTCAAACAGTCTGAAAAGGTTCCTTTTGAAGTTAGCTTGCATTTTCAGTGGGGAAAACAATTTTTAGATGATTGGTGCCATTTAAAAAAGAATGAAATTTGTGACTTTTTTCAACATCTATTAAAAGCTGCCCGTAAAAAGAATGCAAGTTAAGAATATGTTAACACAGGCAAAAAAACTGTGAAACTGACAAACATTAGAAAAGGTAATTTACTGTCATGGGAAAGCATGTTTTTTTTTTTTGTTTTTTTAAAAAAAGCATCAGTTAATAGTGCTCTTCTAGCAAAATCCTGCCCTGAAATCCTTTTTTCAAAAGAACTTCATTTTGAAGTTTGATGTGAGGCTAGCAAGTTTCTTACTATCCAAGTCCCCCAGCCATGTGACTTGTGCTCTGTCTCTTTGCTGCTGTTCTGCAATTTGGAATAATGCCACATCCCCCTGCCTCCCCCCTCACCAGTAGCCTCTCAACAAAAGGTCCCTTACACCTCTCAGCTGCCTGAACTGATAGGAACTTCAACGTTTCTATACTGCTGCCACTGCTCTGCCTTGGGCCAACAGTACTGCTGGTGGAGAAAGCTTCCTCTATTTTGGGGTGATGGTACACAGGAAAATGTGTTACTCATTTCCCAAAAATACCTTTGGTGTCACCGGAAACCAATGACAATTAATCAAATGAATCATGTCTAATCTAAAATTGCCTTCTCTTTGAATACAGTATCTAGTAGAATTAAGTCTAAAACAACTGGACTTTTCTAGGGAAAATATTGCTTTTAAATTATAAAAGGTTAAATGAAATATAATGAGAAAACTAATATACAAAGCTCCAAATTTCCAAACTCCTATCGTATGATGTACAGCTAATGAAAAAATATTTATAAAAACTTACATTTGCCATTGTATATCCCAGGTAATTTATGAGAGTTATTTTCAAAGACATCGGAAATATTGTTCTGCAAATGACAAACAGGTAAGTTTTTGCTGCAAAAATTAATAATGAATATAAGCATGGCTTATGACAAGAATTATGATATTGCTGACAAACAACTAGAGCACCTAACCTCCTGCCCAGTTTTACCTCTGCACTCCTTAGGTATAATCTAAGGAAGTGCTGTCCAACTGGCGGCCCACGCCATAAGGTGCGTAATTATTATGTGCTGGGGATTGCCGTGATTGCTATCCTCAGGAATAGGAGGAGGCATATGGTTTTAAGGGTGTAGCTTAATATGACTTAATAAACTTCTTGCACATATAAGTGATGGGTGATCCCTGCAGTGAGCACCAACCATTTGGGTTTTTGCTGTACTATCACAATTAATGTGGCTATGGTCTTAAAAAGCTCACCTCCCCCAGCCCCAATATGCCTTACAGACCTAGCACTCTGGGACTATTTGGACGGGGAATACAGAAGGTCATATAAAAAAAATACAGCTATGATTCTCTGTTAACTATACTGATATGATGTCTTTATTATCCTATAATTTAGCCTGCACACAACAAATATGCAGAGAATGAATGGTAGCAATGAAAGAACTTACAAATATAAATGTATTTGTGATATGTACATTTGTCTGCACATGTATAATGTATGTTATTAGGAACAGTTTAACAGAGATAAAATAGTTTTTTTTGTTTCAAATTTCACATCTGAAATAACAGCTAAATTATGTCTATAAACCTACCTGCAATTTTTCACTAAAACCAGCTTGTGTAAAAGGTCTTTCCTCTTCTACACTGTCTGCAGTACTTGGTCGAAGACTGTCGATTTCATGTTCTGCTGAAGATTCTGTAGCCTTAAGCTCTTCAGAAAATGTTTCATCAAAAAGAGACATTGCTTGAAGAATCTCATCATCAGTTGTAAACAAAATGGTATCACCAAATTGCTCGGCAGCTTAATGATGCAACACAAGTACAACATTACCAAAAATAAAATACTGGATATATTAAAAGTCTGAAGTTATATGATGAACCAAGAAAATTATTTGAAAATAAACATTAAAACCAAATAAACTGACTGATACTCATACCTTAAAATAATAAAAACACTAATGGTTGAGTTGCTGCTTAAGACCATATTAGACTAAAATTTCTAAATTAAACAAATCACCAGCATGTAGACCAACTGCTATAGATGTAGCCTCATTTCCTGCTAATGCTCTGATGATTTCTGATGAACCCTAAGCCTAGCTTCTTAACAGTAGTCTAGAGCAGTGCTGTCCAACTTCTGCGGAGCCGAGGGCCGGAATTTCTCTCACATACATAGTGGAGAGCCGCTAATGGAAGCCAGTTTTGGCCACTCCCCAATTTAAAACCACACCACTTCAAACCACACCCATTTTATCACAATGGTCACTGCAGGGATATCAACCATCATTCATATGTTAAAGAATTATATTATGTCATATTAAGACACACCCTTAAATCCATATGCCTCCTCCTCCCCTGTGGATAGCACAGCAACCCTCAGCATATAATTACACACCTTAGGGACCATTTAATGGCTATTTCCAACTGCTAACAAACTCCCAGAACAAACCCCTGCCAGGTTCACCTCCCACAGGCAGCATAGGGTAGGCAGAGTATGTCACACACAGGCAGCACTCTGCCTGTGTCTGCCATACTCTGCCTGTGTATGCCATACTCTGCCTGCCCTATGCTGCCTGTGTGTACCATACCCTCCCTGCTCTATGCTGCCTGTGTGTGCCATACTCTGCCTGCCCTATGCTGCCTGTGTGTGCCATGCTCTGCCTGTCCTATGCTGCCTGAGTGTGCCATACCCTCCCTGCCCTATGCTGCCTGTGTGTGCCATACTCTGCCTGTCCTATGCTGCCTGTGTGTGCCATACCCTCCCTGCCCTATGCTGCCTGTGTGTGCCATACTCTGCCTACCTTATGCTGCCTATAGACAGGCCAGGCAGTACATACAATGTCTGAGGTGTAAAGAGGTGAACAATGTGAGTGATTACAGTCTGAGCCTGAGGTGTGAACACTGCAGGGGGTGAACAATGCAGAAACTAAAAGGTGTGAACAACACAGGGGATTATATTTTTAAACAATACGGGGGATTACAGCTGAATCTGAGGTGATAACCATGCAGGGGGGCAGTTAATCACAGTACTGATACCATTTAAAGCTTACACAAGAGTAAGCCATCAAAGAAGCCAGACAGGTGGGGGGCCACACAGAGGGGGGTCGAGGGCTGCATGCGGCCCGCGGGCCGCCAGTTGGACAGCACTGGTCTAGAGCAAACTAAACATAATGTATTTGCATGCCATACATACTAACAACTAGAAGTATTACCTCCAGATAATGTGCCTGAAGCCTTGGCAATTTCTCCTTTAAATATTAATTCATTATCTAAAAGTATTTCAACCTGCTTTACACCACGGAACGAATGAATTCTTGATTTATTATAATTCCATATTCTAATCATAGCCACCCTACAAGGGTCTGCAAAGTCCAGGTTGAGGAAATGTAACTTTCCAGGAGTGAAAGGTGCCAGCCAAAGATGCATATCATCCTGTGTCCTATTAATGCCATCAATAAGATTTGTTACAACCCTAGGATCTTTGCCATATGCTGGTAAAATATTTATGTCAGGAGGATCTGCTCTGATTCTGGATATTTCAACAGGTTTGCCAGTAGAAGCAAAAATTTCAATCCCATTAAGACCAATATAGTGTCTGTCTCCCCAAGTAGTTACTATTTTAATGCACAGATGTTGTCCATATGGCAATACTGGTATTTCAAAGTTACTTCCTTCCTCTTTCTCAAATTCTAGGTTGATTTCAGTTGCTCCTTTTGGTCGTGCCAGTGAAGAACCATTCTTTGTTGCATCATAATGTTTTCCAGCCTTCTGTTGCTGTAGAAACTCATCAAAAATATCTCCTTCAAATTCTAGATTGGAAATTCTACCACGGTGAGACTTATTAAATTGTATTAAGGAAGTCCACGATTCCATCAGATTATTTTCTTGATCATTTTGCCATCTTGGTCTTATATTCTCAGTATTCACTTGATTAACTAAAATGATAAAATATTTAATTTTAACGGTGTCTCTATGTATTATTATATAGGTAAACATAGAGCAAAATTCATGCTCCTATTTCTTTTATATTATGCAATACAGGAAACATTTTCTCAGAGAGAGAATATTCTTTAGAGTATTTGTAAAGTCATGATGTCTCATTGCAAACTCATCTTTGCACAAAAAAGCCACAGCTTTAAGAGCCTTTCTCATAACTTAATGGTTCAATTTCTTCAGTTAGGTTCACAGAACTTTCTGTCTTATTAAATCTATTCCTAACCCACAAATCTTTCTTAGTGAAGTAGGCCCCAAACATACTTCTGTTTAGCACAAGCATTAAAGGACATGTAACTCCCCCCCCACAAAAAATGTAATCTTTCAATACCTGCCACTCTTGTTGTTCAAAGGTTAATAGTAAAGCTGTGACATCCCCTTATTCATTTGGGATTTCTTCTCCTTCTCTAACCCACTCGACCCCCTCTCTTAGGTATTGACTCTGGCTCTTGACTTAATGAGCATGCTTAGTTCTTCTCAACTCAGTTCACCAAACACACCCTCCAGTCTATCAGCCAATGAAGAGATGGCTATGCTGGTTTCCATAGAAACCCTGCTTTAGCTGTACACTCTGCTGGAGAGACATGTTTTTTTCTCAACCTCCTCTCCGAAGCTCAGCTTAACCATTACAGTGCTCAATCTAAGCAGAATTTCAAAGTTTTTCCTGTGTAATGCTCCATTCTTTAAAGTGCACAGGTGCTGTTTGCATCTTCACTGAAGATGTGTAAAAATGAAAGCTGCTATTTATTTTAGGAAAACATGATGGTGCTGGTGAACGGAAGGGATATATGCAATACAAATGGTGTGGTTTGGGTAGGGGAGATGTGCCCATATTATATACATGGTAGGAAAATGTAGGCTTTACGTGTCCTTTAATTTGGTTTTTAAGCAAATATACCTTGCAACAAAATCATTACAAATCATTACTCTGGGAATACCTGCAGTGTCAACAAAGACTCATGAAAAAATGTCAGTCAAGAAACAAATAGACAATGAATTGAGATACCAAATAAACATCCAGTCAGAACTGTATGCTACACCTTACCCAGTATCAACATTTAGAAATTAGGCAGGTACTGCAAAAGCAAAGAACAAGCATTAAGAATAGGTAATGGAGAAGGACCTTGGAGCCCTTGTAGATAATAAACTTGACTGTAGCAAGCAATGCCAGGCAGCAGCTGCAAGGGCAAACCAGGTTTTGAGCTGTATTAAAAGGGGTATAGATTCACGGGAGTAGGGGTTATTCTTTCCCTTTACAAAGCGCTGGTAAGGCCCCATCTAGAATATGCTGTTCAGTTCTGGTCTCCAGTGCTCAAACGGGACATTATTGAGTTAGAGAGGGTCCAGAGAAGGGCAACTAAGCTGGTTAAGGGTATGGAAAGTCTCAGTTATGAAGAAAGACTGGCCAAGTTGGGTCTGTTTACACTGGAGAAGAGGTGCTTAAGAGGTGACATGATAACTATGTATAAATATATATGGGGATCATATAATAACCTTTCTAATGTTTTATTTACCAGTAGGTCCTTCCAACAGACACAAGGGCACCCACTCCGTTTAGAAGAAGGGAGGTTCCATTTAAATATTCGGAAAGGATTTTTTACTGTGAGAGCTGTGAAGTTGTGGAATTCCCTCCCTGAATCAGTCGTGCTGGCTGATACATTATATAGCTTTAAGAAGGGGTTGGATGGCTTCTTAGCAAGTGAGGGAATACAGGGTTATGGGAGATAGCTCTTAGTACAAGTTGATCCAGGGACTGATCCGATTGCCATCTTAGAGTCAGGAAGGAATTTTTTCCCCTCTGCGGCAAATTAGAGAGGCTTCAGATGGGGTTTTTTGGCTTCCTCTAGTCATTTTGGTTGAACGTGATGGGCGTATGTCTTTTTTCAACCCAACTTACTATGTTATTATGTTACTATGTAATAAAGGGAAAATATGCTAAGATTCCCTTATTCTTACATAACTTCTGTAGGAAGCACATCAGTGGCAGACAAGGCACAGACATAAGAGCTTATCAGAGGAACAGAATTTAGTTTCTAAAGAGAATGGAAAATCAAGAATCTATCTATATGGTATCTACCTGCCATCTACTGTAGTAATTCATCTAGCAGAACTTACTTGTTTTATGAAAACTTGTTCTTTCACTTTTATCTTGCATGTGCACAGTTTTTCTTCTACCACTAACTGGACGATCAGGATTACAAGAGTTTTGGTTACTGAAGTTTTCCAAATCATCTTCATTTTCCATCTTTGAAGATGAGCATAACATTTTGTTTTGGTTTCCATTTTTAGAGTTTTTATTTGAATCTCTCTTATAACTTGTAACATAGTCCTCTAAAAACTGGTTTATATTATGGTCAGATCTTTTGTTAGTAAAGTTACCAGAAGAAGCATTACAATTATTCTTTGTTGCTTCATCATAACTCTCTTGCTGAAAATTGGAAGATGACAACCAAGGAGGAAATCTATTCAAGGATTCACACACTTTTCTTCCTGTTATTCTTTGCAGTTGCTCCTTTATAGTCAGCTCATCATTATGCTGTGGGCAAAGAGGAGGATCATTTGATGCAGCGATGGTTGCACTGACCATTTGTTGTTTAGCTGTCACAGTGCTCAAATCTTTACTTTGATTGATATTACAAAGATCCTCTTTACTGTAGTTAATTTTACTCCATATTTCATCTTGTACAATATCTTCCTGACAATTTATTAAAGAACTGGTTAAGGGTAGCTGCTGGAAACTGATGCCCAGTGCAATATCATGCAAAGTTGTTAAATCTTTAGAGATACTATTTTCAAAATGTAATTCTTTCTGTTCACCAGTTTTTGCTTGGTTAGGCCCTTCAATCAAGATACTGGACAGCTGGTGTGAAGTATCAACTAGACCACCACACTTAGGCTTGAGTTCTATATTATTGGAGACACCAAAAGAATGGTTTCCATTGCTGTTGGCATATACAGGAAGAAATGATGAGCTTTTTATCTGACCAGTTTGCAGATCAATAGTGTTACTATAATCAAATTCTTGGTTTCCGCTGCCTTTATCTAAAGGTCCATCAAACACAAGGGTTTCATCTTTGTATATTTTGACATGCTTTGCACCAATATTAAGATCCTGATAAGGGAAATATAAACAAAATATTTTTAACATATTATTAAAATAAGTGTAGACTGCATATAAAGACCTAACTAAATATTAATTAAAAAAACTCACAAATACAAGAGTATTGTAGAAATGATACCTATATTGTCGAACAATAAAAATACATTGCAAGCTTTCGGAGCTCTAAGGCCCCTTCGCCAGGCAAAATACAAATGAAAACTGGAATGGCACAACATATATACTGTTAGATCAGAGAGAAGTGTTCACGAGCAATAAATTAGGAAGTTACAGATAGATAGAGATAACTAGTGAAGATAATAAAAGTAATTAATGTTTATTAGGATGGGTTGATTCAGTCAGGTCAGATAGTGTGACCTGAAACCTGACCCCAAATTAAGGCCCTGTCTTAATGTGTTGAATAACTCCATACATTTGATTTCATAGATCTTCCTTTTCCTTTCAGTTTCAAAATTCCCTTTTAGAAATAACACCTTCATGTCCTGAAGTCTGTGGTCCTGATTGCAAAAGTGTTCTCCCACTGGTGTATCACACGCTTTGGTCTTAATCTTATGTCTGTGATGGTTCATCCTTGTGCGTAGTTTTTGCCCTGTTTCTCCAATGTACATTCCTCCTGTAGGGCACTTAGTACATATGATCAAGTACACCACATTGGAGACAGCACATGAATAGCAGTACCGAATGCTGTAGACTTTTTGTGTAAGAGCAACTCAAATACCCAGAGACACACTCTTGTAATACAAACAAAACAAAAACAGAAGTCGACAGGGTACCAATTGTAGTCACCTACAACCCACTGCTAAACATTATAAGAAAAATAGCCAGGGACCTGCAGCCCATGTTCCATACAGATACCAGACTAAAGGAGATATTGCCTGAACTACCTCTTCTGTCTTATAGACAACCTCCCAGTCTGAGGAAAATGATTGTTAGATTGTTAGTAGCAGCCAATCAGCAGAACAATGAAAAGGGAGAAAGATAGCAGCTTAGAGTAGATATCAGACTAGCTCTCAATAGTAAGAAATCCAAGTCAGGCTTGGGACTTCTCCAGTTACATGGAAGTAGCAGAAAATTGTTTCCGCAACTTCCATGCAACTTTCAACCTCCAACTGCAACTTTCTGAACGTTATCAGAAAGCATTTCTAATGTGTAGCGCTGGCTCACTCTTTTAAACGGTAGAGTCTGAGGAAAATGATTGTTAGAAGTGCTCTTCCCCAAACAAATAAAGCAGGTACATTTCCCTGCAACAGCAAAAGATGTGAGACTTGCAAATACATCCTGTGCAAAGATCAAATTGCAATATCGAATACACAAAAATTCTACAGCATTCGGGACTGATATTTATGTGCTTGTGCCAATGTGGTGTACATTGTTTTGCACGATATTCGGTGCGTGTATGGCAAGGCGACCGATATCGCAAAAGGCTGTGGATATCGGTTGACTCGCCGATCGGGCACCATTGAAGGTGCCTGAGCAAAATCTACCTTCAGGGCTGAATCGGCAGAAGGAGGTAGACATCCTTTTGTTTCTACCTCCATATCTGACGATTCAGCCCTGAACATCTGTGGAGGGTGGATACGATGGTCGCACAAAAGATCGAAAATCTCCACGTGTGGCCACCTTAAGGGAACCCAAGATATTACACTTATTACAACTTTTTGTAATCAATGTCTTCTTTAAAACAGCTTTTGACTAAGCACTGGCATATAATAGTATATGATGTTTCTAGAGTGCTGGGTAGCACCACTGTATTATTGTCAGACTGAGATGCCAGGGGACCACCAGAAAACCTTGAACCATGGACCCACTCTCTAAACTATAATTCCTTCTTTGCTCATTTAATCTCTTTATTATCCTAGTCTCTTTGCTCCTCTTTGTTCTCATACAGGAATAGGGAATGACCATGAAGCAAGCCACCAGAAGATTTTCTGGTATCCCGATGGACCAGTCCAACTCCAGCAAATAGAAGCAAGAGGGCCCACTGGGAGTTTTTCTGGTATCCTGGTGGGCCAGTCCAACACCGATGGATACCTTGTAATACCTTGTATTATTGCCAGACAGGGAAAAATACTGTTCCAAGTTCCAAAGCACCTTGAGGTGTAGTGACTGCAAAATATGCCCAAAGATCCAACCTGGAGGGGTTTTCTTGGCATTGCATTTCTATAGCCACTGTGCCAATGATAACCTGATGCACGTGTGAGTTCTATAAAATGTGACCTGCAGAATGTGTATAATATAAGTCTTATAATGTATGTATGTATAAGTCTTTTTCAAATTAAACATGAAACCCAAATTCTTTCATTCACCATACCTATTATAAATGTATTTAGAAAGCTCAGTCGTCAATCATATATTGTCTGCCCCGCCTCTATGCTTCAGCCACAGAGGTAACACAGGCAGTTACTTTTACTTTCCATTTTGCCACTGCAATCCTCTCATTTCCCCTCTACTTGACCATGTATAATTGCATAGACAGCGCCTGGCCATCAGGTTCCCACTAATGATGTATAAACAAGATTTTGGAATGGTGGAAAGCTTGCCTCAATAACAGTGTCCACAAAATTGTGCCTGCCTACTTGCTATTATTGGGAATTCAAAGTCTGAAGGAAACAAGATTTATATAATTAATATAAAGTTAGTAAAGTTAGTTTTGCTATCACAAGGTTTACATAAAAATATGGGTAGACCAGCATATAAATGGATAAACTACTCACGCTGAGTGCCTTATTATAATTCCAAATCTTCAACTTGCTTATGTCAAAGTCAGCAGACTTAGTAGCATTGCGAATAATAAAGTACAACTGCACAGGAGGGTGGAAAGGACAAGTCCACATGAAATGTTCCTTTGTGGTCTATATAAAAAAAATAGTAAATGAATGATTTTTTTTTTTCCAGAACAACTTAAAGGGGTTGGTTGTTCTCTTTTAAATTAACTTTTAGTATGTTGTAGAATGCAATTATGAGATAATCTGCAGTTGGTTGTCATTTTTTATTATTCGTGATTTTTATGTTATTTAACTTTTTGTTCAAGAATCATCCAGATGGCATTTTAGTAGCAGCCAATCAGCAGAACAATGAAAAGGGAGAAAGATAGCAGCTTAGAGTAGATATCAGACTAGCTCTCAATAGTAAGAAATCTAAGTCAGGCTTGGGACTTCTACAGTTACATGGAAGTAGCAGAAAATTGTCTCTGCAACTACCATGCAACTTTCAACCTCCAACTGCAACTTTCTGAACGTTATCAGAAAGCGGTTCTAATGTGTAGCGCTGGCTCACTCCTTTAAACGGTAGAGTGAATTATTTGCTATGTAAACAGTGTCATTTGGAAATAAAAAGTACACCATAAAAATCAAGACAATGGGCCCGATTCACTAAAGTCCGAAATAAGGAGTGCTATTTATAGCATGCGTTAAAAATGTTATCACTTCTTATTTTTCGCTCGATTCACTAAAAGGACACTTGTCATAATTAAGAAGCGATGTTCTTGGCGTTATTTATCTTACGATGACATATTTTAATGAAAAAAACTATGCAATAAGCGTTATAGGGGCCGATTCACTAAAGGTCAATAATCTTATCGCGTAGTTTTTTTCATTAAAAAACATGCGATAATTAAGTACCGATTCATCAAAGTCATTTCGCATGTGTTAATCTGCATATCGCATGCACAAAAAAAACGCAAAACGAATAGAAATAGTACTAACGCATGATTCACAAACACATATGAAGCGTTAAACGTGCAAAATATCATGTTAATCTGTGTGAATATTAAACCTACTTGGGGCAGGCGGTACTTAAAGAAAATTGCAGTTCGTGAGCTATTGGCAACACAACATGGAGTTTGCAGTCATATTTTTTCAAGTATATGTTGGCCCTAGAGTGATGCATCCTCCAGTTTTCAGGGAAATGGTGGTTTTCAGAAAGTAATGGTTACGTGCGTAATATCTTGTGCACTGCGTAATATATTGCTTGAAAATATGTCATCGTAAGATAAATAACGCCAAGAACATCGCTTCTTAATTATGACAAGTGTCCTTTTAGTGAATCGAGTGAAAAATAAGAAGTGATAAGATTTTTAACGCATGCTATAAATAGCACTCCTTATTTCGGACTTTAGTGAATCGGGCCCAATATCCCTTTTAGGGCTCTAGCACACGGGGAGATTAGTCGCCCGCGGCAAAACCCCCTGTTCGCGGGCGACTAATCTCCCCGAGTTGCCTTCCCCCTGCCATCCCACCGGCGAACATGTAAGTCGCCGGCGGGATGGCAGACGCGGCGGCGCGATTTTGCGCAAATCGCCGAAAAAGACTCACCCGCCGCGTCTGCCGTCCCGCTGGCGACTTACATGTTCGCCGGCGCCGCGATTTCGCGCAAATCGGCGAAAAAGACTCGCGAGTCTTTTTCGCCGATTTCCCGAAATCACCCCGCCGCGTCTGCCATCCCGCTGGCGACTTACATGTTCGCCGGTGGGATGGCAGGGGGAAGGCAACTCGGGGAGATTAGTCGCCCGCGAACAGGGAGTTTTGCCGCGGGCGACTAATCTCCCCGTGTGCCAGAGCCCTTAAGCTACAAGGCCGAAGGCCAAGTACTTTTATATGGATCATGGGACTACTAATACCCTTCATGAAACACAAATTGCTAAACAGCACTGCCCTTAAATGAAAACCCTATAGCCCTAACCAGAGTTAATGCAACTGGCTCTTTTTAATTTGATGGGTCTCCCTGGCCAGACCAACCAACTGCATGCCAGCAACCAGAAAGCAGATTAATCTTTAAATTTAACAGTATATTTATTCTATTGACTTATTTTCCAGCTCAGATCATTTTCTATTAATCTTTAAAGGGCTTGTTCACTTTAACTTTAAGTAAGACATAGCTTGACATTCTGAGACAATTTTAAACTGGTCTTTACTTTTTATGCTCTGCGATTTTTTAATTATTTAGCTTTTTGTTCAGCAGTTTGGAATTTCAGCATGTTGGGATCCAAATTACCTTAGCTTCCACGCTGTGGTTTGAATGGGAGACTGGAATATAAACAGGGGAGGGGCTGAATAGAAAGATAAGTAATAAGAAGTTGCCTCACAGAGAATTCGTTTTTTTGGAAAGAGTCAGAAGAAAAAGGCAAATAATTAAAAAACAATGAGAAATAAAAATTAAATATTAAATGAAAAGTTGCTAATAATGAGCCAAAAGTTCAAGTTTAAACCACCCATTTAAGACTTTCATACAATTTAGTGTTTGCTTCAGTTCTACAACTAGCAAACAAAAAGATATGACTTAAAAACCAGAAAAACTAAAGGCCAGCTTGTCTAAGACAACTATTCTTAGGGGCAGATTTATCAAAATACAATTTTAGAGCTTAATAAATAAAACCTCACCCACATTCTATTCATTCCTGTGGGATTTTTAGGAGTGTATTTATCAACTTGTGAAAGTTAGAACTCACCATTTGATAAAAAGGCTTCTAAAAACCCCATAGGGATGAATAGAACATGGGTGAGTTTCTATGTATTAAGCACTAAACTCTCATTTTGATAAATCTACCCCTAAGTCTCACATTTTTATTATAGATACAAAGTGAACTACCCCTTTAATTTTAACACAAGAAAATGTGTTTAAAAGCTGCATGAAGACAAACGTACATTGTACAAAAGTACAAAGAAAATTAAGGCTTACATGAAATTATGAATATTTGTAATAAGGATAAGGACTGCTACACCACTTTCCATAAACAGCAGTACTGTGCTTCTAGCCCCTCGCTTTTCACAATTCTGGGTTCCTATGCTGCAGCTTGTGGTTTCATTTAAACTTAGGGTGAATCTCATGTTCAGTATATTGTTCCAGGGTGAAAGGTAACAATGCACATTATAAAGAGTCTTCTTAAAATCAACCTTTATATGTTCAATTTCAGGCCTTCTAAAAGTAAAGTAACTGGCTCAAATTTCTCTATATTTAAGAATTTATTTAGAGCTTACCAGAGTTTTACCGTTGACTAAGCAGGTAGGATCTCCAGGTACATCCATGTTTCTAATGTCTACATCATGAGGTGAAACATAGATTTCTTCATTCTTCAGGTCAAAAAACTGAATTTCTGTTATACCAATGAAATACTGATTTCCCCAGTTAGACAGAATTTCTACTGTAACATAGATTGCATCTTTTACTGCTGGCTCCACATAGACCTAAAATGTATAAATAATTATCATAAGCACCTAAAAGTAAAGCAGTGCTAAATCTAACTGGTAAAAATCCTGGATTATAAAGATCCAAGATATAAATATAAACATTACTAAGGAAATTCCAGTTACTAAATTATCAGTTTGCAATATAAGCTGTGAATTTGTTGTGACACAGTCTGCATGGCTCAAAATCATACCTGGTAAAAATGCCTTTTATAGGGGCTTCAAACTCTGCACATTTAATAAGTTAGAAAAACAAAAACATAATCTTACAGAATCAAAGTAAATCGGAAACAGGGCCTGGTAAGGGTTAAGATTAAAGGATGTAGGGAGTGCATCCACAAAATTCCCAGATTCTTTGGAAAATCATAACTTTATTGGTCAGATGACAGGTGTGTGATTTTGAGGTAAACGGATGGCATAGTAAAGCTCAAAAGAGAAATCGAAAGCGCACACATTTAGACAAGTGCAGCGAGGTGCTATTCTTAGGGGGGCCACCAAAGAAAAGTCCCCTAGTTACTAGTATACAAAATGCAGAAAAAAGAATGCACACTCTTAAAAAAAAAATCAAAAAATATTTATAACATTCCAAAATCAAACAGCAGCGCCTATTTTTATTTTGTTTTGTGCCCTGATGAAGATCACGTGGTGGTCGAAACGCGTAGGGATTTCTTATGTTATATGTTATAGCACTATTGGACATCTCTGTATCTCAACATTTAGATGATCAGGATTTGTATATTAAAATACATCTACTTATCTAGCAGGCATGCAAATTTTGAGTTTGGTATCATCTTAATCACTAAGGTGGTTTAATCTACAGCAGTTATGCTAAAAAGATCAGAATACCAATCACACATTGAGACACAGAAACTGAATGATGCTCCTTTTTGGCCAGTGTTTTGAAAACCCTCTATGTAGTAGACAGAGATTTCTTCACCTACAGTATATTTTTATTTCTAACGCATAAAGATATATTGCTCAAAAAAATTAACCCTGCTTACCGAATCCCATTTTAGCAGCTCTCCCTCTAAATTACTGTATGAAGATGAATCATTATCAATGTCCTGAAGAACTTTCAGCAATTTCTTCTGTTGACTAAAGGGGAAATAAAAAAAAATATCAGGTCAAATAAATTCTACTATATGAAGGGTGTGCTAAAAAGTTCTGTATGCATGGCCAATATACCACACAAAATGAACTTTAACAAGGTTTTAACATAAGGGGAATTACGATAATTATATACTCAAATTAGCAGACAACTTAACCAATGAATTTGCAGTTTAATGGCCAAGACATGGGGGCAAAAAGTCATCTAACCTGATATCTGGTCTTGGCATGATACTGATTGGACTGGCTGAAAATGATTGGATAAAGACAGCACAAGTCCATAGATGCAGTTCTTTGCAATGGATCGGCAATATGCATATCCAAACATCTGTTTTTTTTTAAGCAAGCCCACCTTAGGTCTATGAAGATTCTCATTCATCCAGGCCATGATATACAGCATCTAGTAGAATTAAGTCTAAAACAACTGGACTCTCTGAGTCTTCCTGAAAACATTTCACCACCCATCTGAGTTGTTCTTCAGTTAGACTGGTACGGTGGTACGATGCCACTTTGACATCTTTACTTCTAGCAGTTTTACAACAATTCACACTTCCGGCTAAAACCTAACTCACCTAACCTAAGTTCAGTAGGACCATTGTGATTGGATGTCTGTTACTGTACTGCCCTTAGGGCTTAATTGCCAGGAAATTCCCTATAAATCAGTTGAACTGAAGAAGCTGCTCTGATGAGTGGTGAAATGTTTTCACGGAATTCCGAAAGTCCAGTTATTTTAGACTTAATTCTACTAAGTCCACTTTAGATTTCATGGGCAGAATATCTGCAATCTATTTGTTTACAAACCCATTTGACTATAGTAGTCATAGATCAACTTGTATGGTCAGCTTTAGATCTGTCCCATATTGCTGTTGACAATACAAAGTTATATATTTTATTAAAAAAGTCAATACTTAAATGTACATGAGTTAAACCAGGAGGGGGGGGGGCATTTGAATTCACAATTTACAGACAGAACCATGGCAAATATGCATATGGTTAATATTTTAAATCTGTTTAATTCACTTATAATAAAATTCATAAAAGACAAACAGCCATTTTTGGGAACATTATAAATTATTTTATGTAAAATCCAGGAAAACATTATGTAAAATCAGGGAATAGCACCTACTGAAATACATTACCTTATTTTTCGCCGTATAAGACGCACTTTTTCTTCCCCAAAACTGGGGGGGAAAAGTTGGTGCGTCTTATACGGCGAATACCGTATATGTATATGCAATATGCGCTTGTTGCGCACACCCAGCCCCCCCCCGACGACCTTACGCTGCATGTCATAATGCGTGCCGCGACGCTGCACCATCAAGGGCCAATTGTTTCGCTCGTTGCGCACCCCGCCCCCGGACGTCCGTACCATGGGTCCTCTTCCCCTTGCAATGCCGATCAGAAGCGGCTGTGTCTGTGCGGCAGTCCGCAGTACCGAGTGAGTGTCCCCTTGTCTGTGTGCGCAACGTGATCTGAGCCGCACTAGCTAAAAATAATCAGCAGCCTTCAGCCCATGCAAATCCCGGAGCCTCCTCCTGCTGCTGCTGCTGGGGCAGCCAGGCAGTAATCACATGCCTCATGTGCGAGCCCAGAGACAGACAGGGCTGCAGCCCACAGAGGGGGAAAAATTAACACAGCACACAGCAGGATGGCAAGTACCGGTACTTGATAATTAGTATATTATATAGTTCAGAATCTTTTTTTTCTAGATTTTCGTCCTTTAAAGGAGAAGGAAAGGCTAAGTCACTTGGGGGTGCCAAAATGTTAGGCACCCCCAAGTGACTTACATGACCTACCTTGTACCCCGGGCTGGTGCCCCTGTTAGGAGAAAACAGCACCAGCCCGGGGAACCTGTAGACACCACTTCCTCCTTCCTTTGCGCGCTGCTGGCAAAATCTGTGGGTCGGCGCATGCGCAGTAGAGTGAAAAGCCGACTTTAATGTTTAAGTTCGGCTTTTCACTCTACTGCACATGCGCGCGCAAGCGAGGAGGAAGCAGGAAGCGCCAGCAGCTGCCCCGGGCTGGTGCTGTTCTCTCCGTACGGGGGCACCAGCCCGGGGTACAAGGTAGGCGTTCTAAGTCACTTGGGGGTGCCTAACATTTTGGCACCCCCAAGTGACTTAGCCTTTCCTTCTCCTTTAAAATTGGGTGCATCTTATATTCCGGAGCGTCTTATATGGCGAAAAATACGGTATTAATTGGTGGGGCCACAAAAAAAAAACCAATGTAATAAGTGGAAAAACTTGAAATCAGGGTATGTAAAATTGAGGTTTCACTGTATTGGGTTCATTCTCTAAAATGCTTCTGTCTGGGGTTTTGTGGATATGAGGTCAGGGAAGTGCATCTAAGATCCCTTTGATAGTGGCAAGTTACTGCTTGCGGACACTTCTATTCCCTTATTCCAAAAATGAAGAATGTACAGAAGATGGAATTGATCATGCACATTCAGTGCCTTACTGTTTATTAGTTATATAGTAACTGTGCAATTGTGTACATTTTTAGTTATGAACATATGTATATGGTGGTTCTAATACTTACCTTTGGTCAAAATTTTGATAGGCATGCACCTCCCTACATGGTAGTATTTATTGGGAAAAGTGTCTCCTGACCAAACCATTGGTCTACTGGACAGATCCTCATCATAGTGTGGGGTTTACCTTGATGTAGTAAGATGGCTTAACAATTGTATAATCATTTGCATTTGCACTTGCACAGCACAGATATAAATTATGAATAAAACATGAAAAGGAAATATGCAAGCAATATCCAATCCCCTCTTTTGTATATCTGCAGTAAAAATGGCCAGATCAGTTGTACTTCCATTGTATTGGCTTACGTTTTACTTTGTTTAATGTTGTACTTTAAAAATTAAAAATTAAATTGGATGCTACAGAAAATGGCATTACTGTATTTTGAAGCTTTCTGAGTAAAGGTTTTCCAGATAACAGATTTCATACCTCTATGAAAGGAATAGAAGGAATATAGAACTAGCAGTAATATAGCATGGGGTTGATTATAATATTGCATATAATAATCCCAGTAATGGCATATCTAGTGATATATTAATGTGTGGAAATTCTAAATTGACTTCTTAGTAGGAAAGCATGGTTCTGAAGAATTTTGTTTAAACTATGAAATATCAAGCATGTATCTCTTATTGATTAGTGCCATAGCAAACTAAGTTTTTAACAGGGTAATACAATACACTATATATAATACCACCAACGGAGCATTAAAAATTACTTCCAAACAGACACCTTTTCTAGCTCTCAAGTTTGTAGTTCACAACCTTGAAATGAGAGGTACAAGCACTGATGAACAGCCCTAGCACTTACTTCAAAACTTCCTTGCTAGCCAAATATATAGGTCACAGTGATTTAAATAGGGCAATGACCCATGTTTGTCAGAACTAAGCATAATCCACAAGCAGCACTTAAGACACAACCTTACTGGTGTAACTACAGAGGAAGCAGACTATCACAACTGGTATCCCAGAACTCAGAACAGACGCCAAGGGTCCGGTCTCGGCTCACGCTTCTGCCTATACCAGCCACTTTTCACGTCGGGAGGAGCCCTTCGCTACTCGGATGCCACCAGGACTTATTGTCAGAGACCCAAGGAGAGAGTTCTGAGAAGGTAAGGGAACCAAACGTGTAGTAAGAAGAGGGGAACAATTTCGGAGCAGTCAAGGACAGGCCGGGGTCAGCAACGATCAGGCAGCGCAGTACGAAGTTGAAATCCAGAAGAATAGTCAAAACAGGCAAAGGTCAGTTCAGGAAGCAAAACAGGAATAGTCAGGAGTCAGAACACAGCAAAACAATACATAGAACGCACCCAGGAACTAACAAGGAAGTAGACCTACGTTGGGCAATGAACACACGGCAAAAATCGCTTTAAATATTTGAATCTGGCGCCAAAATGACATCTTGAGCGCACCGAGAAAAAAAAAGGCAATCGTGCATGCACGTTAAAAGGGGGACGGACGCACATGCGTGCCTAAAAGAAGATGGCGGGCATCCCCGTTGTCCCACTAGACTACCAGGTATTGTTACACAGACCCTACAGCCACAGGGGAGGCCCGAACCCGGGTGGGGGCATGATTCTTCTAAAGTTTTTCAAAAATCCCCCCACCCGAGCCGCTCTTCTACTGAGCATGGCACCAGCAGGGGCGGGGAGTGGTGGAAGCCAGCTGGCAGGCAGGTAGTGGGGGGAGAGACTGAATAGGCATTGCTGTGCACACCAGGCCCCTCCAAAGATTTTTTTGAGGGGGGGTTGAATTGTAGTTATATAGCTTAACACTCTCATAATGATAAAACCTTCTCGCTATTATTCAAAGTACCCAGACTGATCCTAATAAATCCCTATCTGCATTTGAGAGTAAACTCTGTGGACACTTTGTTCATTGCTCTACTGAATTAGACCCTTAAAACAGATGAATGCAGAATTTACTGCAACAGCCTTAAGTTTCATAATCTCTAAGACAGTAATGATTCAAGTTGTGAACAAGGGGTCACCATCTTGGATTTTGTTAGAAGTGTCAGTGACATTCACATACTCAGTGTTAAGAAGCTTATGGGTCATCGCAAATCATCAATCAGAAAATTAAGTTAACATGTCATAAAAGTTGATGCTACAGAGCTAATTGTTACATTCTGATGCATATTACACTGGTCTATGAACGGTCATGTAATGAGAATCCAAATGAATTATTAAACAGACTTGTATTGTGACTTTTATATTCTGTATATACAGGTATCGGACCCCTTATCCGGAAACCCGTTATCCAGAAAGCTCCGAATTACGGAATGCCCGTCTCCCATAGACTCCATTTTAATCAAATAATTCAGAATTTTAAAACTGATTTCCTTTTTCTATGTAGAAATAAAACAGAACCTTGTAATTGATTCCAACCAAGATATAAGTAATCCTTATTGGATGCAAAACAATCCTATTGGGTTTTATTAATGTTTATTGATTTTTTTGTAGACTTAAGGTATTGAGATCCAAATTATGGAAGGACCCCTTATCCGGAATACCCTTGGTCCCGAGCATTCTGGATAATGGGTCCTATACCTGTACAGTATATTGTAGTTAGTTAGTCCCTAAGCTCAGGTAACCGGCAGCAGCAAATATTAAGTGCTGCAAATCAGAAGAAAAAAAGATGGGGAGCTGGTAGGGGCTTCTCCAATTCTCTCTCTAAAAAAAAAAAAACGGTCTAAAAAAACCCCAAAAAAATATTTGAAGTTCTCAGCTCTAATCTTGTATTTGTAATCTTTGTCCCAGAATGTGATCAGTTAACTTTCCCATATTTAACAATATTGGCGATAACACTTACCTTATTTTCATAAGGTTTATTTTTTCAATGGCTTTGGAAACAACACCTTCATTGTCATCTGAAGAACCAGAAGTCTAAAATAACAAAAATAATTGACCTTTGGGGAAACCACATGTAGAAAATTAAACCGATTTTATAGAATTGTACTTATTTTTTAAATAATTCTGCAGTTTTACAGCTTTGCAACTGCCAGTGTTGCTAATTCGAGGAATGAGGAAGTCATCTGCGTGACAGAATAGAAGGTAAACGGCCCAATTCTTACCATCAACAGTTAAATCATATCCCATAATGTTTAATAGTTAACATTTTAAAATGGCTAATTTAAAAGGACTGCATAGAAGCTTATGTTGTCAAAGGCATATGTTTAATTGGCATTTAGCTATAAAATATGTGCTGTAAAATTGAGTGTATCTTTTGCTTTTTTTGTATATTTATTTTTCTCCAGCAATGCCCTGTGTACACAATAAAGCTTGGCCTCATTATTGAACCCTTTCAGCTCCTTGATTTTCTTATTTCATTTGCTTTAAAGGTGATGATGATTTTGAACATTTCAATTTAGGGGCGTTTCCTAAAGGGAATGTTTAATTTACCTTGAAAATAAATATAATGGTTGTTTTTAAGACAATCAAAGCTTCTAAACACACGCGCACAAAAATAATACAGAGAAATATATAAGAAAATATTCTATTATATCCAGGAAAAGACCTGCACTGATTCGGAGAACAGAATATTATACATATATGTTTTTGGAAAGTACACATTCTGACAAACTCAAAATGGATAAAGATGTCTTTTTACTCCAAACTACAAATCTATATTAAATCAGTGGGTTTCTGAAAATCTTCTCAAAGTTTGAATAGTACAGCATCTTATCACCCACAAGTTCTTAAAGATGGGGTTTAAGAGGTTAGTACGATACCCATTGTAAAAACTATGCACGTTTGCATGTAGATATGCAAAATGCAATAAAATCACTAAAACTGCAATAAAACAAAAATTAACCAGTGATAAAATCTTAGTTCACTAATGTTCACATGATGGGGAACTAAAAAACCACTAAAATCCAAAGTAGTAGAGTAGCCACATGGTTTTCACATGCCTGCTGTTGTCTTGGGCCCCTGGGATAACTTGTCACCCACATCTATTTGTTGTATAGATGCAGGGAAATGAACAGTAGTACTTGAGTTTGTAGAATATTTAACACATGGCACTTTAGCACCTTTATACATAGACTGTAGAGTCTACAAAAATTGGCACTTAAAGAGCAGAATTCTATTTAGAAAAAAAGAATAGTTTATAAGAACCAACATTAATAGGAAATATTATAATTTAAACCATGTATTATATTATATTAATGTGTGTTATGTTTCTTAATACAAACATACACTCACCTAAAGGTTTATTAGGAACACCTGTTCAATTTCTCATTAATGCAATTATCTAATCAACCAATCAAATGGCAGTTGCTTTAATGCATTTAGGGGTGTGGTCCTGGTCAAGACAATCTCCTGAACTCCAAACTGAATGTCAGAATAGGAAAGAAAGGTGATTTAAGCAATTTTGAGCGTGGCATGGTTGTTGGTGCCAGACGGGCCGGTCTGAGTATTTCACAATCTGCTCAGTTACTGGGATTTTCACGCACAACCATTTCTAGGGTTTACAAAGAATGGTGTGAAAAGGGAAAAACATCCAGTATGCGGCAGTCCTGTGGGCGAAAATGCCTTGTTGATGCTAGAGGTCAGAGAAGGGTATTAGTATTGTGTTCCTAATAATCCTTTAGGTGAGTGTATATGTATGTTCTCCACACAGCATGGTTAGAATATAATTGCATTTTAAAAAATACTGTCTCCTCTTAAGGAATTCCTCTGTACATGTGCATATATATATATTGATACATCTAGCACTGTCATCAATATCATATTGTTAATAGAAAAATAAGAATAAAGTAACTGATAAACCATTCTTAGTTCTACCTCCATACCGGGGTTTCCAGTCAAGAAAAATAAAATCATAAAAAAATCTAAGAAATTCTTGCTTCAAAAGAACTCTATGTAGAACAACATTCCCGTAGGAGCTTTCTGAATAAAAGATTGTCTTGATAATAAATCCCATATCTGTATATACATACACACACATACAGGATACATACCATCTTCTCAATTTCACCAGCAGTAACAGCTCTGGTAATTGCCTCGTTTTCATTGTTAATGGCATCTATAACTGTTGACACGGAGGGTTGAGAATCTTTATTTTCTGAAATACTTTTTTTGGCAGTAGGCAGTAGTCTCTCCTGACGACTTCCTGGTCCTAACAAAAAAAACATAGTTTTATAAATGGCTCAGAAAGCTCTTCACTTAATTTTTCAGGATTCATTGAGGTCTGGCATGGTGCCAAGAGACTGGCGGATTGCTAATGTGGTGCCGTTATTTAAAAAGGGATCCCGTTCTCAGCCTGAAAACTATAGGCCTGTTAGTCTGACATCAGTAGTAGGAAAACTTTTGGAAGGGGTAATAAGGGATAGGGTACTTGAATACATTGCAGTTCACAATACTATTAGTTTGTGCCAGCATGGTTTTATGCGTAACAGATCTTGCCAGACTAATTTAGTTGCCTTTTATGAGGAGGTGAGTAGGAACCTTGATGCTGGAATGGCAGTTGATGTCATCTACTTGGACTTTGCTAAAGCGTTTGATACAGTACCTCACAGAAGGTTAATGATCAAATTAAGGAATATTGGCCTAGAACATAATATTTGTAATTGGATAGAGAACTGGCTGAAGGATAGAGTACAAAGAGTGGTTGTAAATGGAACATTTTCTAATTGGACCAGTGTGGTTAGTGGAGTACCGCAGGGGTCAGTCCTTGGGCCTTTGCTGTTTAACTTGTTTATTAATGACCTGGAGGTGGGCATAGACAGTATTGTTTCTATTTTTGCTGATGACACTAAATTGTGCAAAACTATAAGTTCCATGCAGGATGCTGCCGCTTTGCAGAGCGATTTGACAAAATTAGATAACTGGGCAGCAAACTGGAAAATGAGGTTCAATGTTGATAAGTGCAAAGTTATGCACTTTGGTAGAAATAATATAAACGCAAACTATCTACTGAATGGTAGTGTGTTGGGGGTATCCTTAATGGAGAAGGATCTAGGGGTTTTTGTTGATAACAAGTTGTCTAATTCCAGGCAGTGTCATTCTGTGGCTACTAAAGCAAATAAAGTGCTGTCTTGTATAAAAAAGGGCATTGACTCAAGGGATGAGAACATAATTTTGCCCCTTTATAGGTCCCTGGTAAGGCCTCACCTTGAGTATGCAGTGCAGTTTTGGGCTCCAGTCCTTAAGAAGGATATTAATGAGCTGGAGAGAGTGCAGAGACGTGCAACTAAACTGGTTAAGAGGATGGTAGATTTAAACTATGAGGTGAGACTGTCGAGGTTGGGGTTGTTTTCTCTGGAAAAGAGGCGCTTGCGAGGGGACATGATTACTCTGTACAAGTACATTAGAGGGGATTATAGGAAGTTGGGGGATGTTCTTTTTTCCCATAAAAACAATCAACGCACCAGAGGTCACCCCTTTAGATTAGAGGAACGGAGCTTCCATTTGAAGCAGCGTAGGTGGTTTTTCACGGTGAGGGCAGTGAGGTTATGGAATGCCCTTCCTAGTGATGTGGTAATGGCAGATTCTGTTAATGCCTTTAAGAGGGGCCTGGATGAGTTCTTGATCAATCAGAATATCCAAGGCTATTGTGATACTAATATCTACAGTTAGTACTAGTGGTTGTATTTATAGTTTATGTATGTGAGTATAGATTGGTAGGTGTGGGTTAGGTGTGCTGGGTTTACTTGGATGGGTTGAACTTGATGGACACAGGTCTTTTTTCAACCCTATGTAACTATGTAACTATGTAACTATGTTTACATAAAAAAAATCATATGCAAGGTAAATATATATACATATTTTTTTTTTTTTGACAGTTTTCAGTTTCAACATATTTACAGTAATACAATAAAAAAAAGGGGGGGAAGAGGTGGGATGAGAGTAAAAAAGGGGCTCAGCACAGTAAGAAATTAACTGAGGAATTGGGTGGTAAAAGATGTAATTGCCCTGATGGCTTATGATCTATCCAAGGCCCCAAAATCATTTAAAATTTATCAGGGAATCCACTTATCAGATATACCAGTTTTTATTAGGGAAAGAATTGTTAACCGTTTTTTTCGGGAACATAGAGAGGAAGGAGCCACTGACTTCCACTGGAGTAATATTGCTTCTTAGCATTATAAAATATTTGTACATACCATAGTTGCCCATAGGCAGCATTCCTTTAACATTACGGGAGAGAATATAATGTGTGTGTGTGTTTTATATGTCAATACTTCCCGAGAGTATCTCATTATCGGGGGCATTTGAAGAATACTTGGTAATAAGTACCCACATTATTTAGACATTTAGGTCATAATCTGACACACTAGTGTATAGTTTTGCAATTTTGTTCATATATCTATTTCTGGCTGAGATTATCAGCTGGGGTACCAGGTCTAGAGCCTCCTCCCATATCTCCTCTTTTCATGGATATTGTCATCTATTTTTGCTTAACTATGGCCAATATAGTGGGGCTACCACTCATTAGTATATTATACATGTAAGTTAACACCTTATTTAGGTCCTGCCTCCTTAGATACAATTTGAGACTGGTCTTTCTTAGCTGGAGTGGCCTTTGGGGAAATTCTAAAAGTAAGTTGTAACTGCAAATATCCAACATGCATCCTGAAATTGAAAAGTAATTTCTAACCATGATAAATTGCTTACAATCAGCTTCTGTAGTGATGTCTGCTCGGGCTTTTACCCCCGCAGCTGCTCACAAAACTATATTTGACTATAAGTGTGGTAGTTTCAAGTTTATTGTCATATACAAATAACAATGAAGCATCATTACTGTAATGAAATTGAGGGGTACATTTTGATTATATCTGCTTATTACCCTGGTTGGTTTTTAGGGATTTGTAAATGGAGTCCACCTCTGTCTTCATGGGCATCGTAGGAACCTCTAAATGGCATGCAGGCTAGAGTCTCAAGAGAACCTATAGCTGTGGACCCCAGTACCAGTGTAAATAAATCAGTTAAGACAGCCCAACCCTATTTGTGGAGGTTTGTAGAGTTGAGAGGGCAAGTCTCGTTTAGTCACCCTACCAAAGAAATCCATGTACAACTGAGGCAGGTGTTTTAAAAAGGCACTTGGGGGGGGGGGGATCACAGGGAGTTGTGAAAAACATAAAAATTTTGGAAGATACATTTAGGATATGTATTGTAATGAGAAACTGAGGGAAGCCTTGCAATACCAAATTTTTTGCCTTCAGACTAGCTAACACCATGGAAATATTCAAATGCAGGCCCTCTATGGCCTGGTCTGATCTTATACTAAGACGAGTGGCTAATATATACTAACTATAAATATTCTGTAAATGTATATGGTGTACATTTTGTTTAAAATATTGTTTTATTGTAACAATTGTTTAATTTATTACCCTAGTAAGAGGGGTGAATAATATTATCAAAGTTATATAAAATCTTACAATACATACTAATATTATGCAAACAATCTTCATTTTTTCCTATGGGAAAGAACTTCTTTTGCAAAGAAGCATTTCCAAAATGTAAACATCCTCTTTAATGCCTAAAGTAGGCTACTGTAAGCCTCACTAACTCTAAAGAGTACTTACTCAGAAAGGAGGAATCTTTAGTGCAGAAACATGAAGATTTTACTCTTGGTGTTTTATTTTTCACCATGACAGGCTTAGTAGGGATATAAAATTCTGCACTTTCTTTTCTTTTAGCAGACAAAACTCTCCCATCTTTTTTATCGAAAGCTGTAAAAGAATGGGGAATAAAAAAGCTAAAAATATATCATGGAAAAGAACATATTGCATGTAACTGTGTGGTTACTGGGAAACAGGGAATAGGCAAACAGATACTACATGATCTGGATCTGAGTGTAAATTAAAAGGAGAGTAAGAACATCAAAGGGGATCTAAACTGCCTCCTACTATAATTAAATATCAGGGGGAAAAAGGATAATGTTGTAATTAGTTTAGTGATAGGAAAATAGATGCACACAGAGCATAATATTTTTTGGCATTTAAATGGGGTTGCTGGTCCAAGAAAAAAATAATCTACCATCTTGCTGTAGTGCATTCTTAAAGGAGAAGTAAAGGGTTAATGGTCGGTGCTAATTATAACGGAACTCTGCCCCCCCCGCTTCCCTTCTAGTGAGCACTACACCACCATCTTCTTTTGGCTGGTCTGGGTTGGGCGCGTGTGTATGAGAACCAAAGCCAATGTTTACTAGAGCAGAGATCCTGTGACAGGAAAGAAGATGGTGGTGCAGCACCTACTAAAATACTACCTGGGCAACAACAGAGTTTTTAGTGAAGAAGAGTGCCAGCTTAGGGTGTAAGGTAAGAAATTATAACCACTGTGGTTATAATCTAACAAACCTGCATCCAGCAGTAATGTTCTGTGTCCTTTAAAGAATGAACTACAGCTCCAACCATGCTTGATAATGTAAAAAGTATGCTGGAATTTGTAATCAGGCAACAAAAGAGAACAAATGGTTGAGCAACAGTGTTTAGATCCTCTTGAAGCCAATAAGAGAAAATGGTACAAATGGTACAAAATGTAAAAACTCACTGTTGAACTCTAAAACAACAAAATCCCCAGGAAGTAGCTTCTGATGTCCAAAAGCTTGATGTCTGGACTCATTATCCTGTAGAGATTTAGAAGGCACATCCAACGCTGGAGACTCACTTTTTATCAATTCCTCTTCCACAAAGTCTGCATCATCATCATCATCATCATCTAAGCTGTCTCTGGCATCCTGCTGTAGACACAGACTCATCTCCAGACTCTCCCTTAATGCCTGCAAAAATAATAAAACAGTAATTGTTAAAACATATAAAACAGATGCATAATAATCTAATTGGTATAAGAGGATTGGCAGAGGGCAATTGAAGGCAAGCAGGTGTAAGATATGTGCTGGACAGAATCACAGTTAGATCTATTCTTCACCAGTGTTAAAGGATATGTAAACCCCACACAAAAATGTAATTAGTGAACAGCCTATTGAAATCTATCACTACCTGCCACACTCGTTGTCCAGAGGTTAACAGTAAGGCTAGTAAAGCTGCAGTTTTCCCTTTTATCTCTTAGATTTCCTTCTCCTCCTATAACCCACTAAGCCCCTCCCTCAGAAATTTGGTTTGACTTCTGGCTTGTGGACATGCTCAGTTGTTCTAAACTCATATTACTAAACACGCCCTCCAGTCTAGCAGCCAGTAAAGAGATGGCATTGCTAGTTCACATAGAAACTCAGCTCTAGCTGTTTGTTTCATTTTTTTTCTCCTAACCTCTCCTTTTATCAAAGACAGTTCGGCTTGTGTGAGCCTGTATTCTTGATGAAATGTATGCTGAATAAGGGTCTGTGTGTGTGTATGCTGTTTGCAGATTTAAATGTATTTGATTGTGTATGAGAGGAAAAATGGCCACCGGGTGAAAGCTGCTATTTGCTTTAGGAAAATGTGATGGTGCTGGCAAGCAGAGGGGATATATGCAGTACAAATTATGCCATTTGGGTGGGGGAGACTTGCCCAACTGATATACATTGTAGGCAAATGTAGGCTTTACATGTCCTTTAAAAGGTAGTACAGAATGATCATTTCCAGGAGAAATACCTGGTCTTGCAGAAAGTAAGGCTGCATTTATCCAACTTAGAAAAAGCCAGATAAATGGGTCCCTGGAGCTGAGAAACTTGCCTCAGGTGGCACCTGCCCCAAAGTTGCAAAGAGTGGCAAAACCCCACTCCTGGTAACTTAAATTTCCGTAAATTCGGCTGTGCTAGTGCAGAGAGTGCGCTCCCCCCGGACCCCGTCTGGCACAAGAAAAGGTAAGCACTGGGGGTGGCTCTGGGGCCAGAATGTTCCAGACAACCTAGATGTTGAAAGCCCCAAAAAGGGGAAGAGTCTTGAACAAGTTTTGTTTTAACACTGTTTATGCCTGTTTTATATACCTTTATGTTGGGAACAGTTTGCCTGAAATTAACCTGTTTTTTGCCTAAAAACATGGTGTTCCTTGTCTCTTTGCTCCAGATCCTTCGCTAACCTGCCTACCAAAGCTAATTTCCCCCAAAAACTGCTTATACAGGCAGACAGCTTGTCACACAGAGCTGAATACAGTATAATAACATGACATTTACCTTAACATCACTGGCATCTAAAACCAGTCTTTTTTTCATAGTTCCTTGTAGAACTTTCTTTTCAGAGTCTGTAAAATACTAAATACATAAATTAATAGATTATTAAAACCAAGGAAATTTTAACAAAACAAATGTACATTTATAAATGTTAAAAGTTATGTTGTAGGTTTTTTACTGAGATATTTTTTTTCAATTTGCAAAACCTTCTCTCATTAATTAATGAGCCTACTTTAACACTAAGTTAGACCTTTCTAGTTGAAATTAACCCCAATATTGATGGACAATCTTTGCTAACTTCTACTTTCCAAAGCAACAGGACCTCTTCAAAATTGTGAACACATTTGGATTAACCTTCCCTTTTCAAATAACGATACATATGTATCCATACATCAAACAATGGATTGGACAGTTGTACATCTTGGTAAAAACTAATTTTTTTTCCCAAGTACAGGTATGGGACCTGTTATCCAGAATGCTCGGGACCTGGGGTTTTCCGGATAAGGATCTTTACGTAATTTGAATCTCCATAACTTAAATCTGCTACAAATCATATAAATATTGAATAAACCCAATAGGCTAGTTTTGCCTCCGATAAGGATTAATTATATAGTATATACTCGAGTATAAGCCTAGTTTTTCAGCACCCAAAATGTGCTGAAAAAGTCACCCTCGGCTTATACTCAAGTCGGGTGCCATGGGTCCCTCTAGACTAGCACCCTCTCTCCTTTGTGTGCAAATTAGGCCACCTGCAACCAGACCCTCCAGTGCCCTGGCCTAGGCTCCCACTAAGCAATACTTATTTCCCCATACAACTCCTTCGGGATCGGGTCTGCTGCCAGTTTGCCAATGTGCAATGAGCGTGGGGTACTACTCATATTGTTTTTGGTGATCCTCTTCTCCGCTTATAGAGCTAGTTTACTGGGTTTTTTTAAATAAATATTGAAAAACATATACCCCACTGATGCCTCAATTTCCCACCCTAGGCATATACTCGAGTCAATAAGTTTTTCCAGTTTTCTTAGGTAAAATGAGGTACCTCGGCTTATATTCGGATCAGCTTATACTCGAGTATATACGGTATTAGTTAGAACCAAGTATAAGGTTCTGTTTTATTACAGAGAAAAAGGAAATTTTTAAAAATTAGAATTATTTGCTTATAATGGAGTCTATGGGAGACGGCCTTTCTGGATAACAGGTTTCCGGATAAGGGATCCCATACCTTTATTAGCATTTTTAATTTTTGGCAATTAGTCAGAGATCTGAACTCCCACTCCTAATAAATGTAAAAAAAAAAAAAAAAAGACAGTATGTTACAATGTCCTTTTTCACAGATAAGTCATAATAAAGTATTTCTCTGTTGTAAGAATAAAACCCAGTGCGTAGTTGTCTTAGTAGTGTGAGGTCCAGCTGAGCTATTATAACCTTATAGATTTTTTTTTGTGTCTTTTGTTTAAACTTTAGGTTTAACCCTTTTACTGCCAGCCATTTTGGTCAAAGCGGAACTTGTATTGCCAGACAGTTTTTGAACATTTTGCACTGTTTCACTTTAGGGGCCTTTCCTCGGGGGGACTTTTAGTTTACCAAGGAAAACAATATATCGTTTTTTTCAGAACAACCTAAGCTTTCAAAATATGGTAGAATTTTTGTGTAATTCCAATTCTGTAACAAGATATAGGCTTCTAAATGTCTAAAAATGCAAAAAAAATCAAATTTTCCATAATATAATCACACATACTAGAAACAAAAATTATTTTATGCACGAATATACAACTGATTTGGAAAGTCCCATGTCTCCTGAACGTGCCAATACCAAATATATATAGTTTTATGGAGATTTCTCACTTGTATAGGTCAAAAACTCCCAGCAGTACACTACCAAATTCCCAAAGCACTGCTCCAAAAAAACTGCATACTTTGGATTTCAAGGCCAAAATTCCACTAACAGAAGGTTTATCCCAGAAAATTGTACATTTTTGGAAAGAACAGATTCTGCGGAATACAGAATAGGCACAACTGTCTGTCTACTCCAAACTATCAAGTCGCAATGCTTTCCTAAAGTTATTGGTTTTTATCAAAATTTGTGATTTTTTTTAAAAATCGCTTCAAAGCTTCTAGTCTATAGTATCTTATCTCCTACAGGTCATAAAGTAACCAAATAAAACACCCTAAATATGAATGCCTGGGGTCCACTGAACAGTTTGATGCCCAATATGTATAGGTTTACCTAAGTATGTGGCATGTAGGGGCCCCAATGTGAACATACCCCATATGAACTGTCATTTCTGTCATTTCAGCTTCTGCAAAATCAACACATTTACATCATTATATGTGGGATGAAGCTAGTAAAAAGTACGCTCACCCCAGAAAGTCATATATTTTTGGAAAGTACACATTCCCCCGAATCTAAAATGGGTACCCATGTCTTTCTACTCCAAAGTACCAAGCCGCACAGCTTTTCTAAAGTTAGCAATTTTGATGACATTTCCAAAAATCCCCTCAAAGCTTCCACTTTGAAGCATCTTATCTCCCACATAGCATTAGGTACCAAGATAAAACACCCTGAATTTGAACGCCAGGGGTCCACTGAACAGTTTGATGCCCAATATGTATAGGTTTACCTAAGTATGTGGCATGTAGGGGCCCCAATGTGAACATACCCCCATATGAACTGTCATTTCTGTCATTTCAGCTCCTGCAAAATCAACACATTTACATTATTATATGTGGGATAAAGCTACAAAAAAGTACGCTCACCCCAGAAAGTCATATATTTTTGGAAAGTACACATTCCCCCGAATCTAAAATGGGTACCCATGTCTTTCTACTCCAAAGTACCAAGCCGCACAGCTTTTCTAAAGTTAGCAATTTTGATGACATTTCCAAAAATCCCCTCAAAGCTTCCACTTTGCAGCATCTTATCTCCCACATAGTGTTAGGTACCAAGATAAAACACCCTAAATTTGAACGCCAGGGGTCCACTGAACAGTTTGATGCCCAATATGTATAGGTTTACCTAAGTATGTGGCATGTAGGGGCCCCAATGGGAACATACCCCCATATGATCTATCATTTCAGCTCCTGCAAAATCAACACATTTACATCCTTTATGTGGGATAATGCTACAAAAAAAGTACATTCACCCCAGAAAGCCATATATTTTTGGAAAATACACATCCCCCCGAATCTATAATGGGTAAATATTTCTTATTGCTACAAAGTACCAAGCTGTAAAGCTTTCCTAAGTTTGCAGATTTATATGACATTTTCGAAAATCGCATAAAAATGTTGCAATTTGCCGCATTTATCTCTCACAATTTCTTGATAAAGATCAGATAAAGACAAATCACCCCAAAAAGGAACACCAGAGGTCTACTGAACAGTTTGATGCCCAATATGCATAGATATACCAAAGTCTGCGGTATGTACTGAACCCAAAATGAAAATAGCGCATAAGGATTTCTCGCCTGCCACAGAGCCCCCTGTCAGTGTATTATGTGCCAAAACTTCCCCTAACCATACAGTGACCCCCACAAAACCATATATTTTTGGAAAGTACACATTCTGACAAATCCAACAAGGGTAAAGAGTCCTTTCTACACCAAAGTACCAATCTGCAGAGCTTTCCTAAAGTTATTGGTTTTTATGACATTTCAGAAAATCGCCTAAAAATGTTGCAATTTGTCGCATTTATCTCACACAATTTCTTGCGTACAAAGGCAAGTCACCCCAAATAGGAACACCAGAGGCCTACTGAACAGTTTGATGCCCAATATGCATAGATATACCAAAGTCTGCGGTATGTACTGAACCCTAAATGAAAATAGCGCATAAGGATTTCTCGCCTGCCAGCTCAGCTTTTGCACACAGAGCCCCCTGTCAGTGTATTATGTGCCAAAACTTCCCCTAACTATACAGATCCCCCACAAAACCATATATTTTTGGAAAGTACACATTCTGACAAATCCAACAAGGGTAAAGAGTCCTTTCTACACCAAAGTACCAATCTGCAGAGCTTTCCTAAAGTTATTGGTTTTTATGACATTTCAGAAAATCGCCTAAAAATGTTGCAATTTGTCGCATTTATCTCACACAATTTCTTGCGTACAAAGGCAAGTCACCCCAAATAGGAACACCAGAGGCCTACTGAACAGTTTGATGCCCAATATGCATAGATATACCAAAGTCTGCAGTATGTACTGAACCCTAAATGAAAATAGCGCATAAGGATTTCTCGCCTGCCAGCTCAGCTTTTGCACACAGAGCCCCCTGTCAGTGTATTATGTGCCAAAACTTCCCCTAACTATACAGAGACCCCCACAAAACCATATATTTTTGGAAAGTACACATTCTGACAAATCCAACAAAGGTAAAGAGTCCTTTCTACACCAAAGTACCAAGCCGCAAAGCTTTCCTAAAGTTATCGGTTTTTATGACATTTCAGAAAATCGCCTAAAAATGTTGCAATTTGCCGCATTTATCTCACACAATTTCTTGCGTACAAAGGCAAGTCACCCCAAATAGGAACACCAGAGGCCTACTGAACAGTTTGATGCCCAATATGCATAGATATACCAAAGTCTGCGGTATGTACTGAACCCTAAATGAAAATAGCGCATAAGGATTTCTCGCCTGCCAGCTCAGCTTTTGCACACAGAGCCCCCTGTCAGTGTATTATGTGCCAAAACTTCCCCTAACTATACAGATCCCCCACAAAACCATATATTTTTGGAAAGTACACATTCTGACAAATCCAACAAGGGTAAAGAGTCCTTTCTACACCAAAGTACCAATCTGCAGAGCTTTCCTAAAGTTATTGGTTTTTATGACATTTCAGAAAATTGCCTAAAAATGTTGCAATTTGTCACATTTATCTCACACAATTTCTTGCGTACAAAGGCAAATCACCCCCAATAGGAACACCAGAGGCCTACTGAACAGTTTGATGCCCAATATGCATAGATATACCAAAGTCTGCGGTATGTACTGAACCCTAAATGAAAATAGCGCATAAGGATTTCTCGCCTGCCAGCTCAGCTTTTGCACACAGAGCCCCCTGTCAGTGTATTATGTGCCAAAACTTCCCCTAACTATACAGATCCCCCACAAAACCATATATTTTTGGAAAGTACACATTCTGACAAATCCAACAAGGGTAAAGAGTCCTTTCTACACCAAAGTACCAATCTGCAGAGCTTTCCTAAAGTTATTGGTTTTTATGACATTTCAGAAAATTGCCTAAAAATGTTGCAATTTGTCGCATTTATCTCACACAATTTCTTGCGTACAAAGGCAAGTCACCCCAAATAGGAACACCAGAGGCCTACTGAACAGTTTGATGCCCAATATGCATAGATATACCAAAGTCTGCAGTATGTACTGAACCCTAAATGAAAATAGCGCATAAGGATTTCTCGCCTGCCAGCTCAGCTTTTGCACACAGAGCCCCCTGTCAGTGTATTATGTGCCAAAACTTCCCCTAACTATACAGAGACCCCCACAAAACCATATATTTTTGGAAAGTACACATTCTGACAAATCCAACAAGGGTAAAGAGTCCTTTCTACACCAAAGTACCAAGCCGCAAAGCTTTCCTAAAGTTATCGGTTTTTATGAGATTTCAGAAAATCGCCTAAAAATGTTGCAATTTGCTGCATTTATCTCACACAATTTCTTGCGTACAAAGGCAAGTCACCCCAAATAGGAACACCAGAGGTCTACTGAACAGATTGATGCCCAATATGCATAGATATACCAAAGTCTGCGGTATGTACTGAACCCAAAATGAAAATAGCGCATAAGGATTTCTCGCCTGCCAGCTCAGCTTTTGCACACAGAGCCCCCTGTCAGTGTATTATGTGCAGTAACCCCCCCTAACTATACAGTGACCCCCAGAAAACCATATATTTTTGGAAAGTACACATTCTGATGAATTCAAAATAGGTAAAGTTATTTTTGTACACCAAAGTTACACCTGGCAAAGCTACGCTAAAAACAGATCAGGAACACTTATATGGGGATAAAATGTGATAAAACCACAAAAATTGTGCAAATCAGTGAAACAACAAAATAAGTTACATGACAGTGTAATTAGTGGCCAGAATATCTGATCCAATAGTCACGCTGTCAAAATAAACAGTTTTTAGGTAAAAGAAAATAAAAACAAAGTGGTAAAATGAAAAAAAAAAAAAAAAAAAAGCAAAACAAAAAAAAACCAAAGTGTTTGTGTATACATGTGTGTACATGTGTAAAAGTTGTGTGATAGTGTGTAAGTGTGTATATGAGTGTAAATAAGTGTATAAAAGTGTGAAAAATGAAAAGAAAAAAAAAAAAAGAAAAAAAGAAAAAAATGCTAAAATGTGTGCTGTAAGTGTGTGTAAATGTATGTAAGTGTGTATAAATGTATGTAAATGTGTGTATAAGTGTGTAAAAGTGTGTAAATGCAATAAAAAAAAAAGTCCTTACCTGTTCCTGAAGACCGATCGCCTCCTTCCTCATTTGGGCCGGCGCTGGGGGAGAGGGAGGAAGCAGGACCCTGCTCGCAGGACCCTGATGACAGCCCCCCTGGCACATTGCCCAGGGGGGCTGTCACTGTTAGAAGCCCTCTGCAGCAGCGGCACATGCCGCCGCTGCAGAGGGCAGCGCTTAAACGCCAACGACGTGTTTAAGCCCTTTTACTGCCAGCACGTATGCCATACGTGCTTGGCAGTAAAAGAGTTAAGGAATGTAGATTTTTTTTTTAATAAATAAAAGCCACTATAACATAGGCTTAGTTATAAATTAAGACCCAAACCTGAACTTGACCTTTGCCCTCTTTACCCTCCCTTAAACTGCCTCCTCTCCGAAATTTAGACAAACAACCTGTGCCTCTTCTCCTTTTTTTAATTTGAATAGCTACCTGCATGGCTACCTAGTAGCTTTGTTTATATAAACTATAATAGGGATTTTAACCATACAACTTTTACCAGTGCAGAGCAACAGAACATAATATATTAATTGTGTTGGGTTGAAAACCCCAACATACTGTTCTTCGACTTTGGCTTATTCTTCCGCTTCTTCTTCTTAGTGCCCCCCATTTTCTAAATGCTACTCCTACAGTTTTAGGGGTACAACACCCAAACTCGCCACACATCTTCGCCCTATAGCGGAGCAGGTTGCTTGTGCTTTTCTAAGCCATCCTGCCCCCCGTCTTTTTGTGGCGCTGCTCCGAACACCCCAATTTTTCCATTGACTTTGACAGGGAAGATTTTCAAACTGCTGCCGCACTTGCAGTTTTGAAGCTACACCCCCCAAACTTGAATAACATAATAATGGGGGCCCCCCGAATGAAACAGCAACATTTTTGGATGACCACAAAGTGGGAGGGGCCAACAACAGTCAATCAAATTTCACCCATTGACTTTAATGGGGAAATTGAAACTGCTGCCAATCTTACAGCTTTAAGGCTACACTCCCCAAACTTGAATCACATAGTCATGGGGTCAGCCTGAATGAAAATATGATGATTGCTGGATGCCCAAAAGTGGGTGGAGCTGTGAACAGCCAATCAGATTTTACCTATTGATTTGGCGGAAATTCAACCTGCTGCCATTCTCACAGTATTAACTTCAGGGCCCCCAAACTTTTTACACTTGGTCACTAGGGGACTGCAGTTTTAGTTTTGAAAAGTGGGCGGAGCCACCAACAGCCAATCAAATTTCACCTATTGATTTTTATTGGTTTGATGCCAGAGTTTCCAAACTTTGCACAGTCAGTCACTGGGTGACTACGCATTCAAGTTTTTTTTTTTTTGTTTTTTTAAACCGCAAAGTGGGAGGGGCCAACATCAGCCAATCAAATCTTACCCATTGACTTTTATGGAAAAATTTAAACTGCTGCCAATCTTACAGCTTTGAGGCTACACTCCCCAAACAAGCCAATCAGATTTTACCTATTAACTTGGTGGAAATCCAACCTGCTGCCATTCTCACAGTAATAACACTGGGGTCGCCAAAAGCCAATCATATTTGTTTAATTGTTTTCAGTGGGGAAATTTTAACTGCTGCCATTCTCACATGTTTAATGTCAGGGTCCCCAAACTTTGCACAGTTTGTCCCTGGGTGATTATGTTCCAAGTTTGGAAAAGTGGACTTCATAATTTTAAATTTAAACCTATTGAATTTTTTTGGTTTAAATTTAAAATGCTGCTTTTCTCACACTATTTATGTCAGGGTTCCCAAGCTTTTCACAGCTGGTCACTGGATGACTACATATTCAAGGTTAGAACAAGTGGGAGGAGCCACCAACAGTAAATCCATTTCCACCCATTAGATTTCATTGGTTTATATTTAAACTGATGCCATTATTTAAATATTAATTCCAGGTTTGTTAAAGTTTCCAGAGTTAGTCACTGGGTATTTGCCGTTCAAAGTTAGAAAAAAGTGGGCGGAGCCACCAACAGTCAATAACATTTCACCTATTTACTTTCAATTGTGAAGTGTAAAATGCTGCCAGTCTCACAATGTTTTTATGCCTGAGTCCCCAAAATTTGCAAAGTTGGTCACTGGGGGACTGCAGTTCAAATATAGGAAAAGTGGGTTGGGCCACTAACAGCCAATCAGATTTCATCCATTGAATATTATTGGTTTAAATTTAAAATGCTGTCATTCTCACACTATTTATGCCAGGGTGCCCACTGTTTGTCACTAACAAACCTTGACTTCGACTCAAGGTTAGAAAAAGTGGGCACACCCACCAACCACCAATCACAATTCATCTATTGACTTTTATTGGTTTAAATTTTAACTGCTGCCATTCTTTAACTATTAATCCTAGGGTCCCTAAACTTTGCAGAGTTAGTCACTGGGTAACTGCAGTTCCAGGTTAGAAAAAGGGGGTGGGGTCACCAACCGCCGATCAGATATCACTTGTTGACTTTCAGTGGGGAAATTTAAATTGCTGCCATTCAAACACTATTAAAACCAGGGTCCCCAAACTTTGCACAGTGGTTTTTACTATATAACTGTGCTCCAAGGTTAGAGAAAGTGGGCAGAGCCCATTCAGTGACTTCATGTTTTTCAACCCAACATGAAGTTTGTTCTCAAACTTCTCTTTCTAGTTATACTCTTTCATTTTCTGGTGTTACTGTTCCTTTAAAAACTAACAGGTACCATAAACTGAGGAGTAGGAGTCAAAGGATTTATGTTCCAACTCCACAGCCCTGATGAAAGGCCATCTCCCAGGAAGTCCATTGTAATCAAATAATTCAGATTTTTAAATATGATTCCCCCTTTCTCTATAATAATAAAAGTGTACTTTTTACTTGTATCCTAAATATTTTATAATTAATCTTTATTGCAAGCAAAACAATCCTATTGGGTTTATTTAATTTAATGTTAATTAAATAATCTTTAAGAAGACAGTATGGAGATCAAAATTAAGGAAAAGATCCTTTATCAAAAAAACACCAGGTCCCAAGCATTCTGGATAACAGGTCCAATACCTGTATATCATCCACAAGAGATACGTACCAGTTTTGGCATTACTGTACATTTCAACATTTGTATAAATTGCAATTGTGGTCTAGTAAACACATGTTCAATAAAACCTTTTATAAGCTGTAATGGTAACAAAAAAGTTTCCCAGTAAAGCATATACAGACTGTGTTGTATATTGTACAAGACTGGCAATGGCCACCAAACAGCTTAGTTGAGTATAAGTTTAGCATATCATTTTGGATTATGGCACTGCTATCATATGAAAAAAATAAAAAAGGAAACAATCGGCTTACAGCATGATAAAAGGAATTTATTCAGGGCCAGTGCCAATTGGAAATGAAAAAGGCCCTTAGAGGATTTATGAATGCTTTTAGTTAGACTGGTCTTTTCAAATTATAGCAATATTTCACCAAAGTATGATCATTTTTTTATTTGTAAATACCTGTCATTTTTCTAGTAGGATTTTAGGGGCAGGTCATAAATATGAATTACATAAAAGTATATTTAACCCATAATAGTGATAGTACTTATAAACACAACAGAGCTAATAACAAACATGATGCAATAAAAGCAGTTGTTTTTTTTTAATACAAGATGAAAAACAAATTTTTAGTATTACTGTATTACAGTATTACTATTCCGTTATCTCTTATCACATTAACATGATATGGGACCTCAGTAATATATATGTAAACTAACACCTTTAGTACAAAGTAAAAAAAACAAAAAGCTCATAAGGAAACATAAAAGGGATAGGAGCAGAAGAAGCCCCTAACTTTACAAGGATAGGAATGGCCAATTTTGCAGCTTCCTGGAAGGTCAAATTAGTACTTTGGGGCTGCTATAGCTATGAAATTTGTTCATCAGATCCTAGGTAGGGCATCTCAAAATTTTCAACTTTTCATATACCTTTAGTTTCAATAGCAAGAAAATTTGATTTCTAAAATATGGAAGGTTTGCAAAAAAAACCTTACCTTATATTGATCACTAGCTTGGTCATCATTTATATCATCATCACTTTCAAAATCTTCAGAGTATTTTGGGTTCAGACCAATATAAACCCGAGATCCGCTTTCAGATTTAATTTGTATGGAGTTCTGAAAAATGTAAATGTTGCTTATTACAATGATTTTTAAATCTAGATGCTGAATAGCATACTCCTAATAACATCACTTTAATATAATATATTTTCTATATAATAGAAAAAAAAACAAAAAAAAAAGATTTTTAAATAATACACCTCCCCATCTGCCACTAGATGATATTTATGCAATGTGGTGGTGGGGGGTTTAAGGTAGTGAGGGGAAGTGACGTCACTTCTGTACATGGTTGGGAAGTGTTATAAGTAATAAGAGTAAAAATATATTATTAATATACCACAGGTCCACACCAAAATAATAGCACAATTACCAAGAATTAACTCATGAGTGAGGTAACAAAAATGGGTGGAATAGCCCCTTTAGTACACTAGGCATTAATAAATGAGAATACATAGCTGTATTGTGTAAAATGTAAGAAAATGGGCTGAGAGCAAGGCTCTAACCTTGTCTTATGGCAGAAATAGTACAATGCACTGGACACAAGGGCTAGAAGAATGCATAAGGGAATGCAAAATTATGCCACATTAGTGCCCTCACTGTGCAGTTGTGTTTAAGGCAAATATTTGCAGGTATCACTAAGTGCTTGCATCAGGTAAATAGCCTATTCAAATGAATAGTAAATGAGGGTATGGGCTACGTCAGTATCACAGTTTTCTGAAGGAGGACCACAGTCAATCAAAAAATTAACAGGAACGTTACAGGATATGATGACTAAAGACAGAAAAGACATTTTAAATAGGATAATTACCTTAATAAAAGTTTTAGAAAATGGATAAATTTGTCAGTTCAAATATTATTTGCAATGTTATTTTTTGTTTGTCTATCAGTAACAGGATTTTTGTATCGGTTAGCTAACTTTTACATTTCTGTAGCTTTAGAAAAGGGAATTATGGAAATTGTAACTTGGTCTGTGCAAGAACTGTGCAGACAGTGCTAGTTTGCACCTCTGGAAAGGAAGACCAGCAAAACAGCACAGCAGACAGAACAAACTATAAGAAAGAACTATATGATGCAAAATTTCTGAAGGTTACGACATTTTTTTTAATGATATGTTAAAAAATACAAACTATACTGTAGAAACTGGAAACTATTTCTGCGCTGGGATGTTGGCGTAGAAGGCAACTTCAAAGTAAAGATCAATTAAACCATAATAACTCTGCAAAGTTTAAAACCATAGCAGGCAAAATGAAATATTGAACATGGGGCATAAACAGGAAAAACAAGACATTTCTTTACAGTCCCTGATCTGTATAACCTTAATATAAAGAAAATATATTAAAAATATCATAACTTCATATTAATGCTTATTCATCCATTTTCTACTTTACCTGTGTAAGATGTACAATTTGTTACAGAATAAATTAATATACTATTTAAACGACGTGTAAACCCCCACACAAACATTTTGTCAGTGAACAGCCTCTTTGAAATCTTGAAATTACTATGGCTGCTGATGTTCAAAAGTTAATAGTAAGGCATAACATCAACAAAAATTATAATATATAATATATAATTTTATTTTATATATTTTTTTGTTTTTGCACCTGAACCCAAGCTTTCCTTTGAATCTTTCCAGGTGCTGTCTGACTTCTCCTCCCTGGGAGATGGGAACAGCCATCATCTAAAAAAAAAAAAAATCACAAGCTATTTTCAGTGGTTTGTAGCAAAGATCTATTGGGGCAACTCAACCACTCTGTGGGTTTTTAGCCTTACAGAAACTAAACGTTTTTGTACTAAGAAACACAAGCACTGAACTCCTGCTGAAAATATTGTAAATCCACAACTTTTAGGGGCAGATTTATTAGAGCTCACCACAGAAAAATGTACCCACTATATATTTCTATTGGATATCTAGAAGCATATTTATCAATGAGTAAAAAGTTACAGTTCATCGTTTGTAAATGTAAAATCAGGTGAATACCTTTAAGGCAAAATTATAAAAATCATTCAAAGACAATGTTATAATAGCTGTAAAAAAATATAAGTAAGATTTAATTTCTGGTGTCAGTATGTCTTTGAGAAAGGAAGCAGTGTGGATACGGAAGCTGGAGACATTAAAGGGGACCTGTCACGCTAAAAAATAATTCCAAATTTATTTGTCAAGCAAAATAAAATTCACTTTCAATATATAAATAATATAAATCTTGTTTTTTTCAGTCTTGGGATTACTCAATCACAGCAAGCAGTTTAAGGTGCCATTTTGTGGACACTGTTATTAAGGTAAGTTTTGTATAATCCCAAAATCTTGTTTATGTGATAAAAGGGAAGATCAGTTGCCCATGCCCATGCTCTGGCTACACAATTAGATGATGAGAAGGAAGGGAAAAAGCTGGGATTTTTAAATGCCTTATAATGGGTATGGATGTGTTAAAAAAAAAAGGAATTTGGGTTTTATATTTAATTTAAAAAGGACTTTTATTATACAGCTTTTTATGGCTGGGTGACAGTTCTTCTTTAACTCCACAGGTACTTAATAGGGAGAGCACACCATTTTTCAAGTATAACTAACTGGTTGTTTTAACATTTTATCTTTTTCACATGCACTATAAGGGGCACATTTACTAACCCACGAACGGGCCGAATGCGTCCGATTACGTTTTTTTCGTAAAGATCGGTAATTTTGCGATTTTTTCGTATTTTTTGCGATTTTTTCGGCGTCTTTACGATTTTTGCGTAAAAACGTGAGTTTTTCGTAGCCATTACGAAAGTTGCGCAAAGTCGCGATTTTTTCGTAGCGTTAAAACTTGAGCGAAACGTCGTGCCTTTTAAGTTTTAATGCTACGAAAAAGGCGCGACTTTGCGCGCAAGTGTTAACGCTACGGAAAAATCGCGACTTTGCGCAACTTTCGTAATGGCTACGAAAAACTCACGTTTTTACGCAAAAATCGTAAAGACGCCGAAAAAAATCGCAAAAAATACGAAAAAATCGAATGAATAATTTGTAACAATTGGGGGGGGGGCGAAATTATTTTTTGAGTTCTTTTAATCGTGCGTCCTTCCTTTGAAGGAAGCGATGCGCAGCGAATTTTACTGTTGTGCAGCAATTTTTCCAACACGTGAAAAAATTACACACACGTAAAAAAGAAAAGTACGCATGCGCCAAAAGCCGACACGTGCATCATACTCATAGAAAGTGACACGCCGTGAATTTTACTGTCGTGCGCGAAAATATTCGTTGCGCAAATCATTTCGCCCATCCCTGGTAACAATTGTTCTTTGATTGTTATACAGTATAATGACTGTATAATGACTTGTGAATGTTTTAATTGTTTTGAGCCAGTAGGTGGCATTAATGTACTGTCTACAAAAAAGTTTGATTGCCCAATTGTCGGTAAGTTTGATAAAAGGCCAATGGAGGCTTGAAGTTCAGGTTTCAACCATGTGTTAGAAATTAAGGTATGTTTAATACGTAAAACTACACATAATTGGTACAGGTATGTGACCCATTATCCAGAATGCTTGGGACCTGAGGTTTTCTGGATAAGGTTTTTTTCCATAACTTGGATCTACTGTATGTATATATGTATGTATAACTTTATTTATAAAGTGCCACAAGGGTACGCAGCGCTGTACAACTTACAAAATACAAAATTACACACAGGGAGGACAAGAGCTATAACAAATAAATACAATAAATATATATAAATGCACAGGGAATAAGTGCCATGTGGTATAAGACACAGTAGGAAAGAGGTCACTGCGCCATAGAGCTTACAATCTAAGTGGTTGGGTAATATACAGGCACAAATTGGAAGGTCAGAGTGCACCAGCTATGGGCATTTGCCCTTAAGTGCAGGACTAGGCAAAATAATGTTTTAGTGCTCCAGAAGGTAACAGCTGAGCTTTATCTTAAACGAGAAGGAAAGGCTAGTAAAGAGTTAATCTCAAGCTGCAGGCATACCTTCAGTTGTCTCAATAGTGCCCTTAAGTCTCCCCATATTTCTCCCGTTCAGAAGATATTGTTCTAATATTTGATGTACTGTATTAGGAAAAATTCTACTTACCAGTAATTTTGGATGATTTTGAGCTCTCTTTTGCTAAATCCTGAGTACTCTGCTGCTTTCTGAAATCAGCATTTGCTCCATTCAGATACAGAGAAAATCCTTCTTCTAAATGCTGCTGTTTGATCTGCATGGCATCCTTAGCCTTGGAATTGTTCAGTGCTCTATAAATATAGTAATCATAGGGTTTTAATAAACCAAAAACCCTTGATACACAAAATGTAACCACATTGCTGGTGGCTTATTTGGACCTGATATAAACTGGACCAAACAGGTGATAAGCCTTATGCCCCACAGGGAGATTGTTGCCAGCCATAAATCTCTGCTACTGCGGAACTTCGGATAAATGATCCAAAGCCTTTCTACCGACAATTCCCTTTATTGCCAGTGGAAAAGATTTCAGGGAGATTAGTTGCCCACAGGAGCAGAGATTTATCGCAGGCAACTAATCTCCTCGTGGGACATTAGTCTAAGAAGTTGACAAAATAGGAGCAACTTTTTTACTTGTGAAAATGCCAGTTGGTGCATAGAGGTTTATATGAGAATATTTTCTACATAAACAAATTCGTTTTTTATATTTATTTTATTATTCCTATAATTCTTCATATATTATCTATTATGAATATAAAAAAAAATATCTACGCGTTTCAATCCATATAGGATCATCATCAGGATGGTGGATGGATTGAAACGCGTAGATATTTTTGTTTAAATAAACGTTACTGATTTTTGGATATACATGTCGTGAGTGCTTTCTATGGATTATGTGGATGTTGTGGGTCAGCACCCGGCCGTTGCTTGTGGGATTGGTGAGTGCCGATTTTCGCATAGTTATATATATATATATATATAATTAAAAAAAGAGCTTACAGAGGAGCATGCTTCTGGGAAATTATACTTGACTGCATCTTAACATCCCTGGTCCATATCAAATCAGTTAATAAAACCTAAAACTTTTTTTATTAGGAGGATATTTTGATGACTTAGATGCTGATAATGTGCTGCTGCAATGTTCTACTCTCAGAAGTCCTTAGAGCTAATCTTCCTCATTAAAGCAATGGGACTCACTATATTCACACAGTTGTACTCTATACACATTTTGCATCCCCTTGTGTTGGTTTACCTTTTATGCATCTACTATTTCTTTTTCTCCCCCTTAAATCTATTCATCCCTATATTTCTGTTCTTATTTAACATCACAACCCAATCCTCCTTTGCTGCACTCAAGAAAAATATTATTCTGCTCTATTGAGTCCTGTCTATCTAACTACCGTCCTGTCTTGCTTCTACCGCTTGCCTCCAAAATCTTATAGCATATAGTCTTCTCCCGTATTACTAACTTTCTTAATGCACATAATTTATTGGACCCGCTGCACTCTGGCTTTCGGCCTGTGCAGAGTTACGAATGATCTTCAGGTTGCCAAAGCCAAAGGTCACTTTTCTATACTAATCCTCCTAGATCTATAGGCTGCGTTTGATACGGTTGACCACTCCCTCCTGATGCAAATTCTGTATTTGATTGGTCTCCGTAGTCAGGCTGCATCCTGGATCTCTTCTTACCTCTCTAACCGTTCATTCACTGTCTCCTATGCTAACAAAACCTCATCTCCAGTTCCTCTTAATGCGCCGTTGTTGTTCTCCCTTTACACGCTGTCTTTGGGAGATCTTATCCGTTCATTTGGCTTTAAATATCATCTGTATGCTGATGATATCCAAATTTACTTTTCAACCCCCTTGTTAACAGTTAAAACTGAGACTCAAATCTTTAACTGCCTTCTAGCTATCTCCAATGGATGAACCAACGCCACCTCAAACTGAACCTAACAAAAACTGAACTAATGATCTTTCCGCCTAAGCCTGGTCCTACCCCCCTTTTCTATCTCTATTGAAGGCACCCTAATCAACCCTGTCGATTCGGTGCGTTGTTTGGGGGTGATCTTTGACTCCAGTCTCTCTTTCTCTGACCATATTAACACCACTGTCAAAACCGTCTGTCACTGTCACTTTTTCTTACACAATATTGCCAAAATCCGTCCCTTTCTTTCTACTGCAACAGCTAGGCTGCTCATGCATGCTCTCATCCTATTCCGACTTGACTACTACTAACTGGCCTCCCTAACTCCCATCTTTCCCCCCCTACAGTCTATATTAAACACTGCTGCCAGAATTCTCCTCCTCTCATCCAGGAGAGTTCAGGCCCTTCCCCTGCTTAAGTCCTTATCGTGACTTCCTATTAAACAAAGAATATATTATAAACTCCTTCTCTTAATCTTCAAAGCCATCCATTCCTCTGCTTCTCACTACATCTCATCCCTTGTGTCTCCGTACGTTCCTGGTCGACTCCTTCATTCCTCGCAGAGCAACCGTTTGGTTGCGCCCCCACTACTACTGCCGTTTCCCGCCTTAAACTTTTCTGCCTTGCTGCCCCTTACATTTGGAATGCCCTCCCTGATTTCCTCCAGAGAGAATCCTCCCTCAGTCTTTTTAAAACTAAACTTAAAGACTACCTTTTGGAGTACTCACCCAGCACCTGATCTGGAAACTAACACTTATATTGTAGTGTCACCCACTGTGACCTACAGCACTTATATTTGCCTATTTGTGTCTGTAAATTACCCTCCCATATAGATTGTAAGCTCTACGGGACAGGGACCTCCATCCTCTTGTCTTTTTGACTCTTATTGCAACTGTATGTTTTATTTATTTGTCTTTATTGTAATATTTGTATTTATCTATTATCTTAATAACCCCGTTTGTATTAATGTATTCTACTGTACAGCGCTGCGTACATAAGTAGCGCTTTATAAATAAAGATATACAGTGGTGTGAAAAACTATTTGCCCCCTTCCTGATTTCTTATTCTTTTGCATGTTTGTCACACAAAATGTTTCTGATCATCAAACACATTTAACTATTAGTCAAAGATAACACAAGTAAACACAAAATGCAGTTTTTAAATGAGGGTTTTTATTATTTAGGGAGAAAAAAAATCCAAACCTACATGGCCCTGTGTGAAAAAGTAATTGCCCCCTGAACCTAATAACTGGTTGGGCAGCAATAACCCTTAGCAGCAATAACTGCAATCAAGCGTTTGCGATAACTTGCAATATGTCTTGGCCCACTCATCTTTGCAGAATTGTTGTAATTCAGCTTTATTTGAGGGTTTTCTAGCATGAACCGCCTTTTTAAGGTCATGCCACAACATCTCAATAGGATTCAGGTCAGGACTTTGACTAGGCCACTCCAAAGTCTTCATTTTGTTTTTCTTCAGCCATTCAGAGGTGGATTTGCTGGTGTGTTTTGGGTCATTGTCCTGCTGCAGCACCCAAGATCGCTTCAGCTTGAGTTGACGAACAGATGGCCGGACATTCTCCTTAAGGATTTTTTGGTAGACAGTAGAATTCATGGTTCCATCTATCACAGCAAGCCTTCCAGGTCCTGAAGCAGCAAAACAACCCCAGACCATCACACTACCACCACCATATTTTACTGTTGGTATGATGTTCTTTTTCTGAAATGCTGTGTTACTTTTACGCCAGATGTAACGGGACACGCACCTTCCAAAAAGTTCAACTTTTGTCTCGTTGGTCCACAAGGCATTTTCCCAAAAGTCTTGGCAATCATTGAGATGTTTTTTAGCAAAATTGAGATGAGCCATAATGTTCTTTTTGCTTAAAAGTGGTTTGCGCCTTGGAAATCTGCCATGCAGGCCGTTTTTGCCCAGTCTCTTTCTTATGGTGGAGTCATGAACACTGACCTTAATTGAGGCAAGTGAGGCCTGCAGTTCTTTAGATGTTGTCCTGGGGTCTTTTGTGGCCTCTCGGATGAGTTGTCTCTGCGCTCTTGGGGTAATTTTGGGCGGCCGGCCACTCCTGGGAAGGTTCACCACTGTTCCATGTTTTTGCCATTTGTGGATAATGGCTCTCACTGTGGTTCGCTCCCAAAGCTTTAGAAATGGCTTTATAACCTTTACCAAACTGATAGATCTCAATTACTTTTGTTCTCATTTGTTCCTGAATTTCTTTGGATCTTGATGATGATGTCTAGCTTTTGAGGTGCTTTTGGTCTACTTCTCTGTGTCAGGTAGCTCCTTTTTAAGTGATTTCTTGATTGAAACAGGTGTGGCAGTAATCAGGCCTGGGGGTGACTACAGAAATTGAACTCAGGTGTGATAAACCACAGTTAAGTTATTTTTTAACAAGGGGGGCAATCACTTTTTCACACAGGGCCATGTAGATTTGGAGTTTTTTTTCTCCCTTAATAGCGTAAACCTTCATTTAAAAACTGCATTTTGTGTTCAATTATGTTATCTTTGACTAATAGTTAACGGTTTTTGATGAGCAGAAACATTTAAGTGTGACAAACATGCAAAAGAATAAGAAATCAGGAAGGGGGCAAATAGTTTTTCACACCACTGTACATACATACATTGAGTCATATACAAGTATTTCCTCTATTTGTCCCAGTCTTTAAAACTGCACTTCCACTTGGCATAAACATCAAGGGGTATGTTAGCTAGTTAAAGTTGTTAGTTAAAGTTAGTTAAAAAAAAGTTAGTTAAAGTTGTAAACCTTTATTAGTCAGTTAACAGCTTAGTTTGCTTCTTATATTTACAAACACTGTTTTACTTTTTTTTTTTTTTCGATGTTTCAAAATGTTCACCTTGGCTTAAAAAGTTAAAACTTCATATGTAACACCAAGGGGCTGATTCATCAAAGTACAAGTTTGAATCCCGAAATGGGTAAAATTCGATTAGATACGATAATTTCTGATGATCGCAAATATCATGAAAATGCTTACGAAAAAAATCGCATCAGTCACGATAATAATAATTGGTGATCCGAAAGTTTCAAAATTTGCGAAGCCGAAAATCGTAAACGGCGGGAAAACCTTTCTGACTTTGATCCTTCTGTGCATGATTTTGGAAGCCTCCCATAGGACTCAATGGTACTCTGCAGCTTCAACCTGGCCAAAGGAAAGTCATGATACCGAAGCTTGAATGAAGCCGAAGCTTTCGTGTTTGTCACAACTTTTTGTTGCAGTATAAAAAAGACGCACAGTACAAAAAATACGTTTTTTTTTGTATTCGGAAGCTATCGTACTTTGATAAATGAGCCCCCAATTGTATTTTAACAATCAACATTTTAGCTTACCTGTTTCTTTGTTGCAGATATATGAGATATTCATCATGTTTCTCATCAAAGTCAACCCTAACATTACTTTCTTTCTATAAAAAAAAAAAAAAAAAAAAATGGACAGGAAAAATAATATCCTTGCAATTGTATATACATGAAATATTGTTTAAAGGAAATAGATTTTTCACCAAGGCTGTTTTGTATTTGTATTACTATGATCTCTGACTATATCAGTAAAATAGCTCTTTAAGGAGAATAATTACTATAAAATATTTTATAGTAGTAGCCTTATGGCTTATTTTTTTTTCTTTTTTGGAAAACCCCAGGTTCCAAGCATACTGAATAATAGACCCTAAAGCATATACTGAAACATACTGCAATCTGCACATATGTCTTACATTAATGTCGCAGTTAGAGAAAGAAAATCATGTCCTTTCAAGTTCTGGGTATGCATATGATCTCTGGGCAGGTTTTTTTCATGCTACATGTTCCTTATGAAGACAAAATGTGCCAAATGTGATGTTATAATTAAGTCAGAAGAGTATTAATTTGTAATGTGCAAGCTGACCCAAAAACTGTGGGATTCACAGATCAAGACTTGGGTTTGAATTACCTAAACAAATTTGGCCAGGTAGCAGATCCTGCTTATGGATAAGTAAAAAAAATATCCGCACCTCTTCTTTTAGTCTAACTTTCCCCTAATATTGGGTTGGTCTGGGTCAAATAACTGGCCTGTTTGATTTGTACTGGTCTGAGAGTTGGTTATTATCAGTGCAAGTTAAATTTTTCTGATAGTGTAATCTTATTCACAGTCCAATTAATTAATGAGACTACAAAAAGGCACAATTTGCATTTCCACCACTGTACGTTTCATAATCATTTCCACTGTGTGTACACAATATAGCATGACCTTGAAAACAAGGCAGGTTACAAAAAATAATAACAACAAAACTTAGGGTATGGCTTGGTAAAGCAGATAAAAGTTGACCAAAAAATTTAAAGAAACATACCTCTTGTCTAATCTTTGATTTGGAATCATTTTTTCTTGAACTCCCCAAAGATTTACCTGCAGAAATTGAAGTATTATGTGCATATAAATCATAATGCCAATTTTGATTTTCATGGGGTAAAGCTCCAGCCTAAATGAGAACAAACTTTTGCCAAAGGATTAGGCTAGAAATCAAATACCAATAACTTAAGGCCTATGGTGTACAAGAAAGTTAAATCACCACCTGATATGAAAATGTGGGGGTTATGTAAAAAAAAAAGGCACTAAGTTTGCCCAGGAGCAATAACCCATAGCAACCAATAAGTAGGTAGAATTTACTAGCCATCTGTTCAAAAGAAAACATCTTATTGGTTGTCATGGGTTACTGATCCTGGGCAAAATGAGTGCCTTTTATTACACATGGGTGTAAGTGGCTAATTGATACTGATCCCTTCAATTTTCAAAAATTGAAAGCTGCTTGAGATTTGCTTGAAGTGTTTCCTGTTCTAGCCAACAGAAAGCAATTTGAGGTAAAACTTGAGGTTTTCTTACTAACAGTATATGTAGCATTTAACACAACATATCCATATAGTAGTTTAAATCCATCCCGCCTTTTCAGTTCTCCATCTTACTTTGGAAAGTTTTCACCCTTTCTGAACATCTTTCAGTACAGTCTTTTCTTTAACATTCCTTCCACCTATGTCAAGCTTTTTTTCATTTTCATCTTTAAATTTGCTAATATCTAGTTTTCTCTAAACCTGTGTTTTAAAAGGGTACTTCACATTTTAAGTTAACATTTAAAATGTCCTAGAATGATTAATTTTACATTTTTTCATTCATTTTTGTCTTTTTTTTATATTTTAGAGTTTTTGAATTGTTTGCCACAATGTTATTGGCACTGTTATTTTCAATTACTGATCTTTCTATTCAAGCACTCTCTTTTCATATACCGTACACACTCAAGTATAAGCCGATCCGAATATAAGCCGAGGTACCTAATTTTACCTAAGAAAATTGGAAAAACCTATTGACTCGAGTATAAGCCTAGGGTGTCACCAGTAGGGCTGGTGCGAGCGAGCCAGCACACGAAGCACAAGAAGTACAGCAGGATAATCTTGTTACACGATATTGCTTGAGAGCTGATAATAGATAACTGACATAGATCCCCCCATTCTCAGCAGAAAGCATATTGACATTAACCTATTGCTGCTGCCTATATACCCGAGTTTTCACAAAGTCCACACTTAAATAGAGATGCAAGAGTGTATAATAGGCAATAGTTAGACAAAAGTGTAACAAGTTGGCCTGTGGGGGAATTCCTCTACAGGAACTTACATAAGAAAGTTCAGTAGCTAGAGACTTTCTCTTTGACCTAGGAACGTCAAGCAAAAGGACAGATGTCCACAGAGCCAGACAAGGTGGGAGGCAGTACCATGTTAGTTCTAGGAAGCGGGTTAGGAGATTTATGTTATGTCACTCTAGGGGTGTAAGATAGCCAGGGTATAAGGACAGTTTGTCCCATCGAAGAGGGATTATTTGGGGAAGAGACCCAAGGCAGTTGAGTGCCAGTTAGGGAACTAGATTGTTTAGGATTAGACTATTGGGAACCAAGTGAAGCTATAGTGACAGCTCAGAGGCTTATGCACTGCATGCTGGTCATGACAGAGATATAGGGGAGCCAGCAACCAGTACTGCGGCATGTTTGCTACAACTGTGAGAAGCTCTCAATAAATTCTGCCTTGGTTCCTCACATTGACTTGCTACATACCTACTTCTTGCAGTAAAGGCCTTCCTAGTCCCCTTTTACTTATTGAGGATCTACCAGTTATGGGCAGTACCATTACAAACCGATGAAAAATTTCCATCATGACAGATAAAACCTCTATCAACGGGATCACAGAATTATCTGTTGTAAAGCCAACTTTCCATACATGCATACAAACAGGAAGTGTAGCCAAAATCAGCTTCCCAGAACCGCCATCCTACTAACTGTGCGCTCTTTTGCTGTGCGCGCTTCTGCTCTGCGCCGCAGTCACGCCAGTGACGTCACACGCCCCCTTCAGTTCACTTAAGGGGGTGCGTGACGTCACTGGCGCGACTGGGGCGCCCAGCAGAGCAGAAGCGCGCATAGCAGAAGAGCACACAGCAGAGCAGAAGAGCACACAGTTAGCAGGATGGCGGTTCTGGGAAGCTGGCATAGGCAGAGAGCGGGACTGAGGGAACTTTAAGTCGCAAGTGCCGGTATGAAAAACTGCGACTTAGTTTTGCAGGAGTTTTTGTCCGTGCAGCGTGTGTGCGTGTGGGGCTTTAGAGTTGGTTGAGGGTAGGCTGTCGTATTGGCGGGGGCAGCGGGAATCACCAGCAGGGGGTCAGGAGGGTATCGAGTATAAGCCGAGGGTTTATTTTTCAGCACATTTTGCGTGCTGAAAAATTCGGCTTATACTCGAGTATATACGGTAGTCATTCATTCTAACCATTGCCTGGTTTCCAGAGTAAGTTGGACTCTAGCAATCCGACAGCTGCTAAAATTCAAAACTGTAGAACTACTGAAAAAAAAAAGCTAAATAAAAAAAGACAAAAAAATAATACATGGAAACTGTTGTCTCACAATATTACTGTCTCATGCTTTTTCTGCTTCTTCTTCTTAGCGCCCCCCATTTTCTAAACGCTACTCCTACAGTTTTAGGGGTACAACACCGAGACTCTGCAAACTTCTTTGCTCTATAGCGGAGCAGGTTGCTTGTGCTTTTCTAAGTGATCCCGCCCCCCGTCTTTTTGTGGCGCTGCTCCGAACACCCCAATTTTCCCATTGACTTTGACAGGGAAGATTTTCAAACTGTTGCCACTCTTACAGCTTTGACGCTACACCCCCCAAACTTGAATAACATAATAATGGGGTCACCCTGAATGAAACAGTGACATTTGTTGGATGACCCCAAGGTGGGAGGTGCCAACAACAGCCAATCAAATTTCACCCATTGACTTTAATAGGGAAATTGAAACTGCTGCCAATCTTACTGCTTTGAGGCTGCACCAAGCTTGAATCACATAGTCATGGGGTCAGCCTGAATGAAAATATGATGATTGTTGGTTGCCCAAGAGAGGGCGGAGCTGTGAACAGCCAATCAGATTTTACCTATTGACTTGCCAGAAATTCAGCCTGCTGCCATTCTCACAGTACTAACACCAGGGTTCCCAAACTTTGCAGAGTTAGGCGATTCAAGGTTAGAAAAGAGGGTGGGGCCACCAACAGGATTTTACCTATTGACTTTCAATGGGGAAATTCAACCTGCTGCCATTTTCACAGTATTAACACCAGCGTTATTAGGGGACTGCATTTTTAGGTTTTAAAAATTGGGTGGAGCCACCAACAGCCAATCAGACTTCACCTATTGATTTTTTTTTTGGTTTAAATTTAAAATGCTGCCATTTTCACACTATTTAAAATGGGTTGGGCCACTAACAGCCAATCAGATTTCATCCATTTAATTGTATTGGTTTAAATTTAAAATGCTGTCATTCTCACACTATTTATGCCAGGGCGCCCACTGTTTGTCACTGGGGGCACACCCACCAACCACAATTTACCTATTGACTTTTATTGGTTTCAATTTAAACTGCTGCCATTCTTTAACTATTAATCCTGCTTTGCAGAGTTAGTCACTGGGTAACTGCAGTTCCAGGTTAGAAAAAGTGGGTGGGGCCACCAACCGCCAATCAGATGTCACTCATTAACTTTCAGTGGGGAAATATAAATTGCTGCCATTCAGTCACTATTAAAACCAGGGTCCCCAAACTTTGCACAGGGGTTTTTACTATATAAATATGGTCCAAGGTTAGAAAAAGTGGGCGGGGTCAAGAACAGATCAGATTTTATTCAGTGACTTCACGTTTTTCAACCCAACATGAAGTTTGTTCTCAAACTTCCCTTTCTAGTTTCTACTGAAAATACCCTCTACCTCCCCCAGCTCACCCCCTACTAACCTGTGTCAGGTTCAGGCATGGCATAGAAGGTGAACAAACAGCTTTGTAAGTGATGGCACACATAGGGTCAGGACAAGGTTCTGATAGGCTAGCAACAAATATAAGTGCCCCAGCCTATGACAACACTGTCCCACTCACCAAAGCATGAAGTAAACCAGGAAGCTGTGCTGGAGACCAACACTGGTTAGTAAGTGGTCAGCTGGGTAGGGCAGGAACTAGGGGTAGGCAGAAGAGCCACGTGCCTAGGGCACAAAAGCTGAGGGGCACCAAGCCTGTATCTTTTCTGCCCTAATCATGAATTCCACTGTCCTGTCTGTAGCTCCTGCTTCTCCCCTGGCCCCCAATACCTGCTCATTAAGTAGTGCTGGGAGGCAGAGGACACATCCATTAGAAAATAATAGCAGCACTAGAGTTCAGATAGGCATAGTGACAGATTCCTGGTAAACTTTAACCCCCACCTCCTTCTTCCATCCAGTACTTTTCATTACTGCCAATTGTAATACCTCTCTATTAAAACCTATACAGAAGCCTTTACTTAATTATTGTCTTATTTATTTAGCACCCACAGGCTGATGCATGGCTTTCGGAGACTGCTAATAATTCACATGTCTCAATGAAGTTTATAATATAAGGTAGGGATGCATCAAATCAACTATTTTGGGATGCGGCCAAACCTTGAATCTTGCATGAAAGATTCAGATGAATGTCGAACTGCATCTAAATCCTAATTTACAAATTAGGTTACAGAGGGGGTTCAAAGACAACTACGAGCACAAAAAGTAATTTGATTTTAAGGATTCGATTAGACCAAATCCTGCTAAAAATACTGAATACTGGCCTAATCCAAATCCTGGATTCTTTGAATCTGTAATATAAGTACCCTATAATATTCCAGTCTGCGTAGTTTCACCCACAATTAAAAAGGAACGCAAATCCATTAATATAATTTTGCAGTAAAAGAAAACATACTTTCAAGCACCTCTGTAATATCAGTTCATTATAAATGTAAAGGATTTTAAAGTTAGTTGTAAATGTAACTGCAAAGGAAAGCAGAATGATTCTATTTCTCTTAGCAGTGCTGGTTCTGGCTCTTGAAACAATGAGACAAGTCAGACTTGCGTGCTTCTTCACAGGTTTATCAATCAGCTAGCTTTTGCTACACTGTCAAAACCAAATGGCAGACATTAGAACTTAGACTGACAGACTGCTTTCGAAAGCAATTACATTTACAAATAACGTTACAATCATAAAAGATGCAAAAAAAATCCTGGAAGCTTTATTTCTGTTTTACGTCTCCTTACGCACTTTTAACTGTAAGGACTGCTGAGTGCTCTGATTCAATGGGACCCAATTGAAACGATCGCTGAACCCCACTGAAATGTTTATCTATAGTTAGTGAGTTTACCGCCCCCGATGTTAAGAAACCTTAAACTTACCGTACATTATAACGCCACATAAAAGTACAGTTCCCAGATAGAAGGAAACGCCTCCAAACAACTGTTTGCTCCGGTTTCCTAGCTGCAAGAAAACTAACCAATAGGAAAGTTAACGTTGACCAATTACGACGCAGCTTTTCAGAGAGCAACCAATAGCATTATTAAAGAAGCGACTGCGTACTACTGCTTTAGTCAGCCGTCAACCAATCCTAATAAAACGTAAAGTGCGGCTAAGGGTGGGTTAGTACGACAGCCAATGGATTTGTACCTACGTATTCTACCTATCGCTTCACGCTTTTAGGGAAGCTCTTTAACCAATCATTGCGGGCATGGCGACCAGCCGATCTGTCTGCGTAGTGTGTATGAAGTAGAACCCTGATATGCAGATGTTTGCATTGTGAACACATTATTGGAATGGAGGTATTAGATGCAATTGTTGACGAGGTGGCTCTGGAAGGCCTGGACGGAATAACTATTCCTGCTCTTTGGCTGCGGCTGCAGGCTCGTGTCCCTCCTTTTCCTTTGCTTCTGGATGAGGCTACTAAAGAGTTCATATGGCAGTCACTGGCGGTTCATCCTGAGCTCGAATTCTATGAGCTGCCTGTAGAGAGGCAGCCTCTGGTACTTAGCAATCGGTAAGGCGCACGTAGTGAAAGATCATACCTTTAAAACATAGTATATAAACCTGCTTATGGGCTTTAAAATAACTCTTAATACGACATAGACACTGATAATCTAAAACAGTTTGCAGTTGGTCTTTTTAATTATTGACATGTTTTTATCAGAAGCCATCCAGTTTGAAATTTCAGCTGCTATCTGGTTGCAAGGGTCCAATTTCTCTAGCAATCAGGCTTAAAATTAATAAGATAATAGGGAGCTTCAAATAATACAAGTGAGAGCTTTGTCAGGGGGTTAGGGTGCCACCTGGCCGGTAAAACACCCGCCAAGGCCAGGGCCAGAATTACAAATTTATAATATCCTATAATTTAGCCCCTGGCCTGCCCACCTAAGGCCTCGTTCCACCCCAATCCTACCTTTTACCTCAATCTCCCCTTGATCATCCTCTAGTGATCTGTTTCATAGATGTGCCCCTTTTAACACCACCCGCCCTCTTGTCAGGGGTGTATGCAAAAGTGAATACCAGTACTTTCAAAATGATCCCCAGTGTGGTCCTGTCAGTCAAATCACAGTTGTGCACATGATTGCTCATTCTCTGTCCCCTCACTTCTGCTATTTTGATACTTTTTCCCTCCTGCAGCTTCATTTTCCTGATTATGTCCCTTTTCACTGGATCCTTCTGTTTACTTTTTCATTGGCTGATATTTGCTGTCATTTGAATCAGCCCCTGTCTGTGTTTCCTCTATGAATGCACGTTTTAAGGCCAACAAATTGTGATGTTGTGCACAGACAAAATCATACAAGTGTGCACATAACTAGAGAATATTTGAGGGAACATTGATCTTGCCCCAGTTTAGCTTGTAAGCTGTGTTCTCCCCCTATAAAATGAACATTACAGTCAGTTCTATAGGAGATAATTACCATGCCTGACACAAGGACAACTTACAAACTACTTGCAGATACTGCCCTGGTCAGAATCAATTTTGGAACTCCAGTGTCGTTGCAAGGCAGCCAGTGTTGCAGACCACAATGCCATTGTGGTGTCTGTGTTCTGTGCCTTTTATCTTCTTCTTTTCTCCTTACTTACTGGCCTACATTCATATTAGGTCCTTCTATTTAGCTTTTTATTAAAGCGTAGTCTTTGCTTGTTATGGTAAGAGATTTAAAAATGGACAAAATGTCCTTGTAACTGCATATCCTATACTGGAAGCACAAACTGTATGTAACAAGTATACCATATGTTTTTGTTTTAAATATATGTTAATAAAGCTTTATTTGAATTTAAATATTTTTAAGGTATGAAGGTATTGACTGTGATCCTGTTGTCTTGAAAGCCAAAGGAGGCCCCTGCTCTGAGGACATATACCCAATACATATTATTTCTGAAAATAAAGATGGCATTCAGGGCTCCTGTCAGTTTTTTGAAGAAAGGATCTTAGTTACAGACCAGTTGAGAATGCACACTTTTACATGTGAACAAGTGTTTGAAAGGTTAGTTTCACTATACAGTATATAGTCTACATATACGTGTATGCATTTTAATATAATGCAAAGTAGATTTTTGTGACTTTTATCAATACATTGTAGTTTCTGTTTTAATTCGCCTAAAAGCCTAGTTTACCTTTAAGTATGATATAGACTGTGATATTCTGAGAAAATTTGTTGGTCTCAATTTTATATATGTATTTTTTAAATCTTTAGCTTTTTGTTCAGCAGCTCTCCAGGTTGGTATTTCAGGCAGTTAACTGAAATTGCGATAATGCGATATGAATAGGAGAGACCCTGAACAAAAAGATAAGTAATAAAAAATAACAATACAACTGTAGTCTTCTAGAGCTATTATTTTATGAAATATTTAGATTTTCACGTTACCTAAAGGTACAGGTTGTACTTTAGTTCTTGGGTTCACCATGTCACCAGAGGCCCAAAATACAATAAAAGTGATTCACAAAGCTTTTAAAATACAGATAAAAAAACATCACAATGATCAAAGGATCACTAAAGTGAAAGTGATGACTAATGGCAAATTGTCTCAGAATATCAATCTCTACATCATACTAAAAGTTAATTTAAAGGAACGGTTCAGTTTAAAAATGAAACTGGTTATGGGATCTGTTATACAGAATGCTTTGGACCTGGAGTTTTCCGAATAAGGGTTCTTTTTATATTTTAGATCACCATACATTAAAACACTACGAAAAAAAAAATAAACATTAAAGGAATTCACCTTTAAAGGAACAGTTTACTGAAAAAATGAAACTGGGTAAAATAGACTGCACAAAATAAAAATTTTTTGTAATATAGCTAGGCAAAAATGTAATCTATAAAGGCTGGAGTGAGCAGATGTCTAGCATTATAGCCAGAACACTTCTTCCAGCTCTCTAACCTCTTAGTAAGTCAGTGACTTTAGGTGGGACCATATGGGACATAACTGTTCAGTTGTGAGGAAGCAGGTCAGATTAAAATGCAAACTAACTGAACAGTTATGTCCCATATGGCCCCCCTCAAGTCACTGATAGGTTACTGACTGCTAAGAGCTTAGAGAGCTGAAAGCAGGAAGTAGAGGTCTGGCCATTACATTTGCTCACTCCAGCCTTTATAGATTACAATTTTTTTCTTAACTATATTGAAAACATTTTTTATTTTGCGCAGTCTATCTATTTTACCCAGTTTCATTTTTACAGTAAACTGTTCATTTAAAGGTGAACAATTCCTTTAATGTTTAAATTATTTTTAGTAGTGTTTTAAAGTATGGTGATCTAAAATATAAGAAGAACCCTTATTCGGAAAACTCCAGGTCCAAAGCATTCTGTATAACAGATCCCATAACCAGATTCATTTTAACACTGAACCGTTCCTTTAAATTAACTTTTAGTATGATGTAGAGATTGATATTCTGAGACAATTTGCCATTAGTCATCACTTTCACTTTAGTGATCCTTTGATCAATGAGATGTTTTTTAAAGAAAGAATTCAACATTAGGATCAGACTTACTTAATTTTGTGGTCTAAAGGAGAAATAATTTGTTCTCTCACTGGCTGATACTTTAACCCAGTGATCCCCAACCAGTGGCTCGGGGGGAACATGTTGCTCCCCAACCCCTTGGATGTTGCTCTCAGTGCCCCCAAACCAGGGAGTTATTTTTGAATTCCTGACTTGGGGGCAAGTTTTGGTTGAATAAAAACAAGATTTACTCCCAAATAAATCCCCCTGTAAGCTGATAGGGTGCATAGAGGCCCCTAATAGCCAATCTTAACCCTTATTTGGCTCCTCCATGAACTTTTATGGTGCTTGTGTTGCTCTCCAAGTCTTTTTACATTTGACTGTGGCTCACAAGTAAGAAAGGTTGGGGACCCCTGCTTTAACCTATTCAGGCTTCTGCAGTGATCACTGTAATGGAAGCTGGGGGATTAGGTGTCCTTTAATATATAACAAATCTGTTAGTTACATTTAGGAGCATATTATATGTGCATGTATAAATTAACTCCTAATCATTTGCAGATGGGGAGAAAAACTTCTAATTGTTGGGTCACAAGCCTTGCGTTTAAGAGCTTTAATCGGTTGGGAAGGGGATCCAACAGTACTGCTTCCGGATTGTTCGTACTGCATACTTGAAAAACTGGGAAGGTCCAGATGGCAAGGGGAACTTCAGAGAGATCTTCAAGGATCATTCAAGTATGTGGGATTTTCATATAAACATTTTTTTTTCTCTTTACTGGACTACTTCTTGATATATGATTTAAAGGAGAAGGAAAGGCTAATAAAGAGTTAATCTCAAGCTGCAGGCATACCTTCAGTTGTCTCAATAGTGCCCTTAAAGGAGAAGGAAAGGCTAAGTCACTTGGGGGTGCCAAAATGTTAGGCACCCCCAAGTGACTTGGACCGCTCACCTCATACCCCAGGCTGGTGCCCCTGTACGGAGAGAACAGCAAAAGCAGGGAGTAGCACCGAGCGCTTCCTCGTTCCTGTAGCGCCGCGCGCGCATGCGCAGTAGAGTGAAAAGCCGAACTTAAAAAACAAAGTCGGCTTTTTACTCTACTGCGCATGCGCCGGCCAACGGATTTTGCCGGGAGAAGAGAGAGGAAGGAGGAAGCGCTTCCTACAGGTACCCTGGGCTGGTGCTTTTTTCTCCTAACAGGGGCACCAGCCCAGGGTACAAGGTAAGCGATCTAAGTCACTTGGGGGTTCCTAACATTTTGGCACCCCCAAGTGACTTAGCCTTTCCTTCTCCTTTAAGTCTCCTCATACTTCACCTGTTCAGAAGATCAGAAGCCAAACAGGAAAAAAAAACGCTGAGCAGTGTAGAGAAGATTCTCATAATGCAACGCTCCTTCCCAGACTTGGCGACTTGTTACTGTAGGTGGCGCATGCGCACACAGCATGAGCGTCTGGTTGCCATGGCGATGCAGCAATGGAGAACTCTGTGACATGCAGGTGGGGGGAGCGGGGGGGCAGGTGCGGGGAGTGGCGGAGGGTTTCTGGCAGGTGGAGGCTTTGTGGCAGGAGCGGGGGATCGGAGGGGGGACTGGCTTGTGCTTTTCAGCTGGCAGGATCGAGGAGCGAGAAGCGGTGAGTGGGGGGGGGGGGTGATTGGACTGCCGACTGAGTGTGTTGGGGGGGGGGGAGTCAGAGCGGGATCGGCTGGACTGGCTTATATTCTGTGCCATGCTGCTGTTACGAGCGGGGAACAGAGCGTGGGGGGGGGGGGGTTTGTGGCTGGACTCGCTAATATTGTTTACCATGCTGCTGACAGGAGCGAGGAGCGGTGAGCTTGAGGGAGTTGTGATTGGACTGGCTTATATTCTGTACCACGCTGACTGAGTGTGTTGGGGGTGAGGGGTCGGAGCGGGGGGGGGGGGGGTGGCTGGACTGGCTTATATTGTGTGCCATGCTGCTGACAGGAGCAAGGGGCGTCGATCGGACTGGCTTATATTCTGTGCCATGCGGACTGAGTGGGGGGAGGGAGCGGGGGTGGTGATGACTGGTTGTGCTTTTCAGTGCCATGTGTGTATCTCTGTAAATCTTTCATTAGGCAAGCCAGAAATATAGCGTTTTTACACAGCAATAGTAGTACTATTTAATAGTGTGCTTAATAGATTTTGACTTTCCTTGTCCTTTAAAAAGGAAGCCCACTCAAACACAGTTTTTTTTGCATAAAGAAATATATTTTTAAGCCAAAAATGATTCCTTATTATAGATATAGCTGCAGTCTCTTTTGCATGTTATAAAGGATTTCTTCAGGATACAAATACAGTACAGGCAATATGTATCATATCATCTAATTTTCTTCTCTGTCATACTTAAGAATGTTAATGATAAAAGCATCAATAACATTCCAAACATTGCTGCATTATAGAGTCCTAGCCCTCTTTATAGGGAGTCTACCCCAGTCTCCTCCTAACCAGTCTCCCAGACTCCCACCTCTCTCTAGGCACATCTCCCCCACCCAAACTGCATCATTAGTAGTGTGCATATCCCCTCTGTTCGCCAGCACCATCAATCATATTCTTCTCTAACAACTAGCTTTTACAATTTTTTTGCCTGCTATACTGGGGGGTTTGTTTAGTAACCTGAGTTGATAAGAATTAGTAACAACCACTATGGGTATATAGGCACTCAGGAAACTCCACGGGGCTGACAAAAAATGTTAAAATGTAAAAAAGACTTTATTCAAAGTTACATTAAAACATATCCAAAGGCCCTACGCATTTCATGCCCTAGGGGCACTTAGTCATGGGCTAAATGTGAGCCACAGGAAGTAAATTTATAGAAAATACAACCAATCAAAGAAGAGACAGTGTCTGTCCCTATTACATAATATACAACATATACAAAAAGTAAAAAAAACAAACAAAGGTAAACTAAACCTTTATAAAAGACTCATGGGGGGGTACAAACAATAAGTATAAGTGTGAAATAATGTATAGGCCGGTATGTATACATTGTTTATTCAGATTCCAGTATAAACAGAACGCAAGGTTCAGAGTTCCAGACAGATATTAACCTAATAATAGTACGAGACATCAAATCCTGCATTCATACCTGCTGGCATCCTGGTGTTTAAAGTAAAGATCTCGAATACCTCTGGTTTCTGAACTAATTTGGACAAATTACCACCTTTATTGTTTAAACTCACTTTCTCTATTCCCTGGACACTAAAATATCTCAAATCACCTGACACACATGAAGAAAAATATCTAGAAACATTAGTCTCTTTATGTGTGTTAATATCGGATACATTTTCATGAATCCTCTCTCTAAGTTTGCAGGAGGTTTGACCAACATATTGCTTTTTACATTTAAGACAAGTGATAAGATAAATGACTAGTGTTACAATTACAATTAATATACTGTTAAATATGATACACTTTTTCAGCAGCATGTGCAACAAACAAATCACCCATAGATATATAGGGGCACATCGCTTGTCTCTATACCTATAAGTACCTTTATGTTCTAACCAGGTAGGTGTGGCTTTGCATTGATTCAAAACCATACTGGGATATACAGGTCCTTCTCAAAAAATTAGCATATTGTGTTAAAGTTCATTATTTTCTGTAATGTACTGATAAACATTAGACCTTCATATATTTTAGATTCATCACACACAACTGAAGTAGTTCAAGCCTTTTAGTGTTTTAATATTGATGACTTTGGCATACAGCTCATGAAAACCCAAAACTCCTATCTCAAAAAATTTGCATATTTCATCCGACCAATAAAAGAAAAGTGTTTTTTAAAAAAAAAAAAGTCAACCTTCAAATAATTATGTTCAGTTATGCACTCAATACTTGGTCGGGAATCCTTTTGCAGAAATGACTGCTTCAATGCGGCGTGGCACGGAGGCAATCAGCCTGTGGCACTGCAAAGGTGTTATGGAGGCCCAGGATGCTTCAATAGCGGCCTTAAGCTCATCCAGAGTGTTGGGTCTTGTGTCTCTCAACTTCCTCTTCACAATATCCCACAGATTCTCTATGGGGTTCAGGTCAGGAGAGTTGGCAGGCCAATTGAGCACAGTAATACCATGGTCAGTAAACCATTTACCAGTGGTTTTGGCACTGTGAGCAGGTGCCAGGTCGCTGCATTGACCCTGCCCTTGATAAAACACAGTGGACCAACACCAGCAGCTGACATGGCACCCCAGACCATTACTGACTGTGGGTACTTGACACTGGACTTCAGGCATTTTGGCATTTCCCTCTCCCCAGTCTTCCTCCAGACTCTGGCGCCTTGATTTCCGAATGACATGCAAAAGTTGCTTTCATCCGAAAAAAGTACTTTGGACCACTGAGCAACAGTCCAGTGCTGCTTCTCTGTAGCCCAGGTCAGGCGCTTCTGCCGCTGTTTCTGGTTCAAAAGTGGCTTGACCTGGGGAATGGGGCACCTGTAGCCCATTTCCTGCACACGCCTGTACACAGTGGCTCTGGATGTTTCTACTCCAGACTCAGTCCACTGGTTCCGCAGGTCCCCCAAGGTCTGGAATCGGTTCTTCTCCACAATCTTCCTCAGGGCCCGGTCACCTCTTCTCGTTGTGCAGCATTTTCTGCCACACTTTTTCCTTCCCACAGACTTCCCACTGAGGTGCCTTGATACATGCTAATTTTTTGAGATAGGAGTTTTGGGTTTTCATGAGCTGTATGCCAAAATCATCAATATTAAAACACTAAAAGGCTTGAACTACTTCAGTTGTGTGTGATGAATCTAAAATATATGAAGGTCTAATGTTTATCAGTACATTACAGAAAATAATGAACTTTAACACAATATGCTAATTTTTTGAGAAGGACCTGTAGTGTGTTGCCCAAAGTGCACCCTTTTTTTGGAGACAAAGGTGCATATTGACTCTAAAATAGAATCAAATTTCCCATCTGTGCAAAGTATATTTAAAAAAATATATTTTTAATATGCGAAAACTGGGCACTATAAGTCAATATACATTTGGATGTATTAGGTTTAGATGAAATTCTTCTCTGTTCACATAGAAGAGATGCAGGTGTGGTAAAAAGAGCTTTTTCAAAAGCCTGTGTTAACAAATGCATTTTATAACCCCTCAAAAGTAATCTATCCCTCAATTGGCCTGCTTTAGTAACAAAAGTATCAAAATTAGAACACATATGTCTAAGAGGCAAAAATTGACCAAATGGAATATATTGTACAGCACAGCTTTTTCTATAAAGAGATGTCAGTTCCCATACCCTCCAATCTGATGTCCAAAAAATGAATACTGGTAGTGTGGAACTCTCAGGTGAACCTCAAATTGTATTCATTAGTATTAATATATTCCAAAAATTTCTCAAAAAATTTTGATCCCCCTTCCAAATGAGATCATCAGTGTAGGGTCAATGAAAGGGTTGCACTGTATGTGTGTATATATATATATATATATATATATATATATATATATTATATATATATTATATAATATATATATATATATATATATATAATTATATGTGTGTGTTCCCACCACGCCGTATTCAAGTTGGCATAGGATGGGGCAAAATTGTCCCCCATGGCAGTCCCCTGATTAAGAAATCTGTGGCATCAAGTAGAAAATCTTTCAATGGGAGCTCATAGTTGCTATACTGAGCACAAACATGTACAGTAGCCCATTTATAAATGGAATGCCATTCCATGGTACTCATACATTTCACAACTTGTCCACTATCCTTGATGTAACTAGGTAGATGTAAAAATAAAGGTTGCAGATAAAAATTGATTAGATTAGGGGTTTGCTAAGGGAACCAATACCCGCAACTATCGGTCTACCCAAAGGATGTCTCTCCAATTTGTGTACCTTAGGTAAATGATGAAAAATAGCGATTGTATGGTGTACAACTTTCAAAAATTCACCTGTTGATTGATTTTTGATTACTCCCTGATCCATATATTTATTTACAAATTTAAAAAGGGAGGCCTTTAAAATTATTCATAGGATTCTGTTTAAGCAATGCATAAGTATCTTCACCTGATAGCTGTCTCTCAGCTTCAGCCATGGGCAAGGACCTACTTTGCATTAGCATGTGGCACTTAATCTATGTAGATTTGTACTTATTTATTACCATGCTTGTTACTTATTTATTATTATTATGCCTGTCCTCCCTGTGTGTACTTTTCTACTCTGTAATATTGTACAGTGCTGCATATTCATGTAACACTTTATTGAAATTTGTTCTCTAAAAAAATATGATGTATCCAGCTCACTCCACTAACCTATGTCTTCATTAAAGGAGAAGGAAAGGCTAAGTCACTTGGGGGTGCTAAAATGTTAGGCACCCCCAAGTGACTTTAATCGCTTACCTTGTACCCCGGGCTGGTGCCCCTGTTAGGAGAAAACAGCACCAGCCCGGGGTACCTGGAGTGATGCGCTTCCTCCTTCCGGCTTCGTTTCGATGCGACTAACACAATAGGTGCATGCGCAGTAGAGTGAAAACCCGACTTCTCTGTTAAAGTTCGGCTTTTCGGCTTTCACGCAGCGATACAGGAAGGAGGAAGCACTGCAGCTACCCCGGGCTGGTGCTTTTCTCACAAGGTAAGCGATTCAAGTCACTTGGGGGTGCCTAACATTTTGGCACCCCCAAGTGACTTTGCCTTTCCTTCTCCTTTAAAGGTAAAAGGCATAATCATTAACACTTTCACTTCCAGCGGTTTTGGACAAAGCGGAACTTGTATTGCCAGACAGTTTTTGAACATTCTGCACTTTCACTTTAGGGGCCTTTCCTCGGGGGGGGACTATTTAGTTTACCCAGGAAAACAATATATTGTTTTTTTCAGGACAACCTAACCTTTTAGAATATGGTAGAATGTTTGTGTAATTCCAATTCTGTAACAAGATATAGGCTTCTAAATATCTAAAAAATTAAAAAAATATATTTTCCACAATATAAACATACACCAGAAACAAAAATTATTTTATGCATGAAAATACAACTGATTTGGAAAGTCCCATGTCCAAGTCCTAAGTTTGACAATTGTTATGACATTTCCAAAAATCACCTCAAAACTTCCACTATGCAGCATCTTATTTTCTACAGTTCATTGGGTACCAAGATAAACTTAGAGACCCCCCAATTTCATGGCTTACCTTTACCTAATTAATAAACACATGGCAGTTTTATTGGGGGTAGAAGCTGCAGAAATGTAGGGTTACCACTAAAAACCATATATTTTTGGAAAGTACACATTCTGATAAATCCAACATGGGTAAAGAAGACTTTCTACAGCAAAGTACCAATCTGGAAAGCTTCCCTAAAGTTAATGGTTTTTATGACTTTTTTGAAAAAGACCTAAAATTTATTGCAATTTGCCACATTTATCGTACAACATTTCTTACATATAATGACACATCACCCTAAATATGCAAAGATTTACTAAAGTACGTGGTGTACAGAGGCACCCAAATGAAAATAGTGCATAGGAATTTTCTCCGCTGCCAACTCAATTTCTGCAAAAAAAAAAAAGCCCAATGACCGTGTATTATGTGCTGTAAGACCCCCTAACTGTACAGAAAGCCATATATTTTTGGAAAGTACACATTCTGACAAATCCAACATGGGTAAAGAGTCCTTTCTATACCAAAGATCCAATCTGCAAAGCTTTCCTAAAGTTAGTGGTTTTTATGACATTTCAGAAAATCGCCTAAAAACTGAACCAAAAATGAAAATAGCGCATAAGGATTTCTCGCCTGCCAACTCAGCTTTTGCATACAGAGCCCCTGAGAGTGTATTATATGCTGTTAGACCCCCTAACTATAGAGAGACCCCCAGAAAACCATATATTTTTGTACAGTACACATTCTGATGAATTCAATATAGGTTATTTTTCTACATGGCAAAGCTATGCTAAAACAGATCAGGAATACTAATACAGGGATAAAAATGCAATAAAACCACACAAATTGTGCAAATCAATGAAACGACAAAATAAGTCACACAACAGCGTAATTAATGGTCAGAATATCTGATCCAATAGTCACGCTGTCAGAATAATTTGTGTGAGTTCGTGTATACATGTGTGTATACATGTGTGTACACATGTAAAAGTTGTGTGAGAGTGTGTAAGTGTGTATATGTACATAAGTGCAAAATGAAAAAAAAAAACCTATGCTAAATTGTGTGCTGTATGTGTGTGTGAAAAAAAATCGCACTTACTTGTCCTGAAGCACAGATTGCTTGCCTGGTCCTTCTAGCTGCAGTCCTCGGGAGGAAGTCAGTGAGAGGCGGCGCTGGGTGGGAAGGAGGAAGCAGTACAAGCAGCAGATACGATCGCGTCTCCTGCTTGTAGGTCGGTCCTGCGACAATTGCATCGCAGGACTGACCCCCCAACCCCCTTGGCTTGTTGCTGAGGGGGTTGGGGGCACATCTGTGTCTCTGCACCGGTGGCTTTTGCGTAGGTACTACGTTGTTGACAATGTTTATCAGTGGGCATGTCTCCCCCACCCAAATGGCATCATTTGTACTGCATATATCCCCTCCGCTTGCCAGCGCCATTACATTTTCCTAAAGCAAATAGCAGCTGTCACTCAGTGGCCATTTTTCCTCTGATACATAATTGGATACTTTTTAATCTGCAAACAGCATACACACACAGACCCTTATTCAGCATATATTTCATCAAGAATACAGGCTCACACTGGCACAACTGTCTTTGATAGAAGTTCTGCTTTGTTTGAGCACTGTAATGGTAAAGCTGAGCTCAGCAGAAAAAAATTGAAGCAGACAGCTAGAGCTGAGTTTCTATGGGAACCAGCAATGTCATCTCTTTACTGGCTGCTAGACTGGGGGCGTATTTAGTAATCTGAGCTTAGAACAGCTGAGCATGCCCATAAGCCAACAGCCAAAGCAAATTCCTGAGGGTGGGGGCTGAGATGGTTACAGGAGGAGAAGGAAATCTAAGTGATTAAGGGGATGTTGCAGCCTTACTGTTAACCTTTGGACAACCAGTGTGGCAGGTATTGAAAGATTTCAAAGAGGCTGTTCACTGATTTTTTGTGTGTGGGGTTTACATGTCCTTTAACTGCTTTTTTTTAATTTTTTTTAAAACAACGTAGTACCTACGTTGTTGGCAGGGAAAGGATTAAATGTATAATCCTTTGGGGTGTGCAAAATATTAGGCCCCCCTCCAGTGATTATCGCTTACCTTAATACCCTGGGCTGGTGCTCCAGTTTACTAAGAGTTTGCTAAGAGCTGCATTGGCCCTGGGTATTTCTGTAGAAGATCAGAAGCTTCTGTCTTCTTTTCTCTGGACTAGTGCAATAGTGAAAAAGCAGGATTTTTTTTTTTTTTTTTTGCATCTAGGTTTAGCGTTTATTTTACTGGGCATGCACCTGGCCCTGCTGGAATAAAGAGAAGATGGAAAAGCAGAAGGAAATGGTGACAATAAGCTTCTGCCTAACTTTTTGACCCCCCCCCCCCCCCCAGTGATAATACTTTTAGTTATTCTTTAATAACACACTACACAGCAGCAACCCAAGCTGACACATCATCATAGTGACACGCACACAATGTTAGTGCACAAATTCAGACCTATACTAAACTATTGAAAGACGGATCCTTCAGCCACTATATAAACTTTTAAACTAAAGGATTGTGGCACTTGGGAGATTAAGAAGCAACTTAATTATAGCAGAGGATTTTTTTCCTAACTTGGTGAACATAAACCTCTTTGTTTTGTCAATTTTTTTTTAGGGTTGATGCTGGGAAAATCCATTATCTGAGACGTGCACTGGATAGGAATGGGCTTATAACAATGCAGTCCCATATAATTAAATTATCCAATGGAACTCAGCAGCATTCATTACTTTTGCTTCTGAAGAGATTTCATATTGATAGGTATGTGCACAAATACAGGTGATGCAGAACAGGACCCTAGAAGTGTGAGTGATTCTCATCAAAAGTATGTTCCCACAAAGGACCAAACATATTGACTGTTTATAATACCATACAGCAAACATGCTTTAGAAGCTTTTTTTCCTAACAAAAAAGAAGTTAAATTGAACAATTGCAGTTGCCTACAGCAACTAGTCAGTCCTTTGCTTTTATTTATTTTTTTTGCTGTTTAAAACTGTTGATTAGAGAGTCACAGAAAATGCAAGGGGGATCCTAACTGTAAGGCTGATCACCTGCCCATTGAAAGTTTTGTGGAGGGGCTGTCAGTCTCCCTAGTCTTAAAGAATATTGAGCCTGGAAGAGAGAGACTCGCCTCACACACAGGTAAAATAGCACCCTTAACCACCATAGACAAGATAGTCTGAGTATATGCTGATCTATTGTCCAAGAGTGTGCCACTGCAAATCAGATTTGCCACTCCCCTGCATGGCATTTGAAATTCAAGCACATGCATTTTGTAATTTTAAATGTCAATAGCCAAAACTAGCCAGAAGTTTTAAATATAATCTGTGGTTTTTTTTTTTTTAAGAATCTGTGTATTTTTATTTAGTATTTTAGTCTATTTTTGATCTCTCACAGGAGAAATAAGTACGATATGCTGTCGGAGAAAGTGTCAGCCCTATTGAGTGAATGCGAGAATCAGATAGAAACTCTGATTAATCTTAGGGAAGAACTGGTAAGAATCTAAATATACATATTTTATTGTACTTACAGCACACATGTTCCATGTTCTATTTATCTGTTTCTTTCTTCCTGTGTTAAGTAGTACATTTTAGACTAGAAGGTGTGTGCATTTATACACCGAGCTTTAAACCATATATATCTGTTAGACATGAAAAATCTACTTAGGCATTTGTGAATGCTATACAGCTAGAAAATGTATATACAATATTTGTTTTAATTTGCTTTTAGGGAGTGCATGAGCGGATATTCAAGCGCCTTTACTATTACATGGCAAATGCTGGAATTGTGAAAATAATTTCTTTACCTTTGCAAGAATTGCAGCCACTTGCAGAGCGATGTAAGACTAAAAGGGGTAAGCTTGATAATATGTTTTAGTGTATGGAATTGACCTTTTATAAGGATAGTGTTTGAGATCACTTTCTCTATGACTCAGAAGTGGCTATAGCTGGCCATACACGTGCGGATTCAGGTCCTTCAGACCAATTCAGCAGTGTATTTACCCCTGTATGGGCACCACTGATGGGCCTACCCAACCAATATCTGGCCTAAAATCGGGCAGGCCTCGATCAGGCAGGTTGGATTTCCTATCAGATCGGGACCTCATTGGCTTGTTAATGCAGCGCTCGGTCCGAAGGCTCATATTCCCACCACTTTAATTCGATTTTTTGTCCCTAGGGCCAAACGGTTGAATTAGCCACCCTAGGTGGGCATATCGGGAGACAATCCGATCATTGGCAACCTTGCCAAACGAGCGGATCACACCATGTATGGCCTCCTTTAGTCAGCAGACCGTATCTGACCATGTATGGCCAGCTTAAATTTCACCTATCATGGAAAAATTGTTTCCCCAACTAAGGTCGAAATCTAAAAGAGCCCTCACTCTAGTTAGGGAAAACATTTTTTGTAAGAAATTGCCCTTACGAGCTCCATGCCTCCACACTGGGAGGGAGCTTCCTGGTGCGGGCAGCTATGTTGGGGCACATGCATGCATGTGACAAAATCAGAAGTCACAATGACTAATTCAGTATCACATGCATACACATAATGAGCAAGCCAGGGCATCAAGCTGAGGTAAGTTTTGATGGTGGGCAAGCATGAAACGCGTTAGGCTATATCCGTAAGGGGTTACTTATGTTTTTAAATTGATTGAAATAAACTTATATATTTTACATTTTTTGCAGTGGAGATTGAGATTTCTTTTGAGTTGCTTTATCCCCCAGTAATCATTAGGGATAGTTCTCTCCATACCACTCAATATAGTGTTTACTCTGTATGATATATACTTGCAGTTTTTGTGTTTTGATTCCTTTATTGGAGTTTTAAATTATGATTATGAAATGTTTCATATATGTAGTTGAACTATTTACTTTATATTAAAATTCTAGTATACTTTTGTTTTGTAAAAAAAAAAAAAAGAGGCGGGGAGAAATACGCTGTGAATTCTGTATGCATCAAATTTTTATAATTGATTTCTGCTGAACCAGTTTGGATACTATCTGCATTTTTTTTTTTTTTTTTTTTTTGGCAAAAGGCACCGATATAATGGTCCGTTGTGTAAAACTTCTAAAGGAATATAAAAGAAAAGTTGATGATTCTGATGATGATGAGGAGGAAGATATAAGAAATCGTATTGTCCCTGTGGACATAATTTGTGAGAAGGATATGTTAACACAAACCTATGAGCTCAGTAAGTGTAAAGTATCCATGTTGTTAGGGTACAATTATTTTATTGCCAAGTGTGAATCTTGTCCTAGTGGTATGGAACAACACTTGTCTTTTGTTTTATCTGTGTGGATCAAAGAGGAACAATTCCTACTCATGAGTATGTGGCCAGTGGCTTACTTAAAATGGCAGATTCTGCCTTTCCATTGGGGACTAGGTTGCTTCCCATACACACCATTATTTTGCAGTATGCAGTGTGGGTTAAAGCAACTTGTGTACAACATGCCATAGTCCTTGTGACCCACTGACACATATAGATACATATAGTCCCTCTGCAGATACTACTACTATTAATACATCTGCCATGTGCTGTATTGTACGAGATATGCAACATCTACTTCTCTCTCAGATAGCCCGGTCATTACAACAAGCACTCAAACTAACAAAGGTAGCACAATATCTTCTAATCTTTCATCTGTGCACATCTAGTAATTTTATGAATTTTTAATGTTTTTATTTAATTAGCAATTTATAAATATACAGGGAAATTAGATGGAAGCAGTAAGTAGTAGGCAGAAGAGAAAGAAGCCCCATGAGCTAGGATATCCAAGAAAAGGAAAGCTAACATTTCATGTGAATAGAACTGTAATGAGGGGTCATCCCTGCGCTGCCAGCCAAGCATCCTATATATCTTCAACAGAAACTCTGACCACATGTCAGTTTATGGCTACTTAGTGAGTGATTAATCTGTTTCTTTTAAAAGTTTAGGGAAGGAGTGACTGTTTTATCTGCAGGTCTTTTACTATACCAAGAAAGCTATATTGTTGCATTGGAATCCATAGTCTGGCACGAGCATTTAGATTGAGGTTGGCTGCTATGGCCAGTCCCAGGAGACTGGGATAGCCAATATTAGGGAAAACTAGCACCTCCTCAGCATACTTAAGAACTTCCCACCAGAGTTTTAAAATTTCTGGACAGCCCCAAAAAACATGGAAGAAGTAACCTACCTCGGGTTCACATTTGGGGCACAAATCCAGTGCATTGGGGACTGTCGGATTGATTTAAACCCTCTTAAGAAATGTAACTTGCATAATTCTGCCTCTCATTGAAATTGTTAGTAGTTTTAAAAGTGTTTGAGTTCATCTTTTCACATATAATTGTACCAGATCTTATACATCACTTTGTCATTTTGCTTGGCTTTGTCTATGGGTTAAAGGAACAGTAACACCAAAAAATGAAAGTGTATAAAAGTAACTAAAATATAATGTGCTGCTGCCCTGCACTGGTAAAAGTTGTGTGTTCACTTCAGAAAGTCTACTATAATTTATATAAATAAGCTGCTATGTAGCCATGGAGGCAGCCATTCAAAGGAGAAAAGGCACAGGCACATAGCAGATAACAGATAAAACACTATTGTACTCTACAGAACTTATCTGTTATCTGCTATGTAACCTGTGCCTTTTCTCCTTTTTTCCAGCTTGAATGGCTGCCCCCGTGGCTACACAGCAGCTTATTATATAAGTTATAGTAGTGTTACTGTAGCAAACACACCAGTTTTACCAGTGGATGGCAACGGTGCATTATATTTTTATTACTTTAAAGCGCTTTCATTTTTTGGTGTTACTGTTCCTTTAAAGGCCTGTCTGCATTAGTAGAGTATAGCATTGTCCCTTATGTTTGTTCATAGCCTGAATAATGAATAAGCAGGTAAGTAATATTGTGTTTTTATTTCTTTTTTTTATTTGGGGTTTTTCTGAATATCCCACTGGTGTATAATGTTTATGTTTTTGTGTTTTGATAGTTGAAAATAGGGGAACCAAAGGAATTTCTCAAAGTGAGATCAGGATGGCAATGAATGTGGGAAAGCTGGAAGCCCGGATGTTATGCCGTTTATTAGAAAGATACATGCTCATTAAGGTTTGTTATTTGTTTAATAAGTAAAACAAAAAGACACAAATATTTAATGATTATGCAATATATAAAAAAGAGTAGTATTATTGAATGGGTGACTTAAGCGCAGTGTTAGCTGACATATGACTTTGCTGTTAGGTTTTAAAGCCCATTATCTGTGATCCGTTATAAATTCCGTGTTATCTTGTCAATACCCTTCTACCATGATTTGTTTTTGTCATACTTATGTAAGTGAATAATGAATGCGTGCATTTGGGCAGGTAATAGGGGTACATATAATCTTCCATTTTCATAAATCAGCAGTCGGAGAAATCCAGACAGGTTATTAATTGTTGCTGTACAGAGCTATTACATTTAATTGTATGTTTGTGATACTCTGCACCTCACATTTAGCTACTATACATGTGTTTTGACAATATAGATGCAAGATGTGAAGTTGTTCATATTGCATATTTGGAAATATTGCTCATTCAAGACTGCAAGATGAAATCTGTTCACTAAAATAGATCTTGAGTATAATACAGTATATGATGTGATATCTGCTGTTGATTAAAGGGGAACTCCAACCAAACAGATCTTAAGATTTTTGAAAAGTAAACATAATTTTAAGCAACTTTGCAATATACATCAATTATATAAATACATCAAAAATATAAAGCCTTTCATGATTTTTAATTTAATAATATGGTTTAAAAAAAGTTACCTAAGCCTAGCTCCCTATTCTACTGCTGATCTGGCTGACTACTTTGAGAATCAAATAAAAGTAATAGACTGTCCTTAGCCTGAATTCTCTAAATCCCACAATTCCGTACACGTGATGTGAATAAGTAAAGGAATACATTGTGGGTTATGTCATTTCTGCATCAAGCCTGCAAGCTGCAGAGAGGTTATTTAAATTTGTAACATTCATGTTTTAGTCTCTTCTTCTCTACAAGGATTTCAAACAATGCAGAAAGAGAACTGTTTTGTAGCTGAATTGTAGCATATAAAAATGGTATTTATTTATACTTTTTTTTTTTAAGAAAGTGATTACAGTGATAAGTATATTGAGGGTTTCTGTGTTGTATGGGGCATTTTAACAAATTTTGGTTCGGAAGTTCCCCTTTAAGAATTTCTGTTAAGGTATACTGGAAAAGTGACAGTGATCCTGAAAGTACAGAAAACTAACATGGCTGGTGTATATTTGAGTAAGCTTAACTGTATTTTGTGTGATAGGGTTACTCTTTAAACTAAGGAATAGGAATGTCATAAATATATTTGGAAAAATATACATAAGGATCAGTATTGTAACTAGAGTTTCCTGAAACCACAAAAAAACTTTAGGGCCCAAAGTTCAGGAAAATGTTGTGTTGATCATTTACTGAAACAGAGCACTATGTAATAGGCTTGGTTTTTGGTATTATAGATCAGGGATCCCCAACCTTTTTTACCCATGAGCCACAGTCAAATGTAAAAAGAGTTGGGAAGCAACACAAGCATGAAAAAATGTTCATGACGTTGTATGTATGTACAGTGGATATAAAAAGTCTACACACCCCTAATAAAATGTCCATGTGAACATACCCAATATGATCTGCCATTTCTGTCATTTCAGCTTTTGCAAAATCAACACATTTACATCATTTTGTATGGGATAACGCTACAAAAAAGTATGCTCACCCCAGAAAGCCATTTATTTTTGGAAAGTACACATTCCCCCGAATCTAAAATGGGTACCCATGTCTTTCTACTCCAAAGTACCAAGTCGCAAAGCGTTCCTAAAGTTGGCAATTTTGATAATATTTCCAAAAATCCTCTCAAAGCTTCCAGTTTGCAACATCTTATCTCCCATGTATCATTAGGTACCAAGATAAAACATCCTGAATTTGAACGCCAGGGGTCCACTAAACAGTATGATGCCCAATATGTTTAGGTTTACCTAAGTATGTGGCATGTAGGGGCCCCAATGTGAACATACCCCATATGATCTGTCATTTCAGCTTCTGCAAAATCAACACATTTACATCATTTTGTGTGGGATAACGCTACAAAAAAGTACGCTCACCCCAGAAAGCCATATATTTTTGGAAAGTACACATTCCCCCAAATCTAAAATGGGTACCTGTGTCTTTCTACTCCAAAGTACCAAGCCGCACAAAGTCAAGCGAACAACAACTATGCATAACTGAAAATGCAATAAAATGGCTAAAAATGCAATAAAATGGCTAAAAATGCACCAAAATCACAAAATGTAATAAAAACACCAAAATAATACACAAAAGGTATTTCGCAGTGCGGTTAGCGAATATGCTATCCGCAATGGCAATAAAACATTTTTTTCAGGCAAGAATAAAAACGACAAAATTACATAAGTGTGTAAGTGTGTGTGTACACATGGCAAAATGTGTTTTGTGTGCATGTGTGTGTGTGCAAGTACAGAGCTGCGGAATATGTTGGCGCTTTATAAATAAATGCTAATAGTAATAATATAAGTGTAAGTATAAGTGTATATTAGTCTAATAAGTGTGTGATTGTGTGTTTGTGTGTGTGTCTGGCACTTACTTTGGGTCGTGAAGCTGTAGATCGCTGGAGGGACACAGGAGAGATGCAGGCACAGCAGCTGCACTGAAGAATCGGTGAATGGGCGGAACAGGAAGCGGGGGGAGCAGAGGGGGAAGTACAGGAAGGGAGAGCAGAAGAAAACAGACAGGAGCTACAGGCTGGCTTTTTCTATGGGGCCCCTGGGCGATCGCGCCCCAGGGGCCACTAGTTACCCCCCTCAGCTCGTTCCCTAGGGGGTTCTTTACCTTGCACTTGTTCTCTGCACTCGGATTAAGCAGGGAGCGCAGAGAACGAGTGCAAGATAAAGAAAACGTAGCTCCTACGTGCTCGGCATTTAACATCTTTTTATGCCAGCACGTAGGAGCTACATGCTTGGCAGGGAAAGGGTTAAGATAATAATAGATAAATACAAATAAATACAAGATACAGTTGCAATAAGTTAAGAGTCAAAGACACAAGAGGATGGAGGTCCCTGTCCCGTAGAGCTTACAATCTATATGGGAGGGTAACTTACAGACACAAATAGGCAAATATAAGTGCTGTAGGTCACAGTGGGTAACACTGCAATATAAGTGCTGGTTCCCGTATCAGGTGCTGTGCGAGTGCTCCAAAAGGTAGTCTTTAAAGGAACAGTAACACAAAAATTTTTCTTTAAAGATATCACTTATAAATACTTTTATTAACCTAAATAACTTTAAAAAAATGTGAAAATTTTAAGTGGTTTTATAATAAATTCCATTACCAGAGGCTTTCTGGGCAAAGCTTGAAATGGCGATACGGCGATGGGGTAGACTGCGTTCTTCTGTGTCCTATTTAAAGTGATTAATGGGCTGTTAGCGATGGGGCACAAAGAGGGAAAGAAGAGGGATGGGAGACAGACCTTTTCTCCTCTTCTACTGGGTCTGCGTGTCTGTTAGAAGGAGCGCTGCCAGAGCCTGCATGGGGAGAGGGAAGGGGATCTGAATGGAAGTGCACTGCGAGACTTGGGAGAGATCTGCTGCCAGAGCTCAGTAAATCTGTGGTAAAGTACATTTACAAAAAAAACCACTAATACTATTGTAATTTTTCTATGATATATTTGCTAATTAAAGTATAAAGAATGGATTTCTTGAAAGTAAAAACTTTGTGTTACATTTCCTTTAAGTTTAGTTTTAAAAAGACTGAGGGAGGATTCTCTCCAGAGAAAATCAGGGAGGGCATTCCAAATGTAAGGGGCAGCAAGGCAGAAAGGTTTAAGGCGGGAAACTGCAGTAGTAGTGGGGGGCGCAACCAAACGATTGCTCTGCGAGGAACGAAGGAGTCGGCCAGGAACGTACGGAGACACAAGAGAAGAGATGTAGTGAGAAATAGAGGAATGGAGGGCTTTGAAGTTTAAGAGAAGGAGTTTATAAGATATTCATAGGAAGCGATGATAAGGACTTCAACAGGGGAAGGGCCTGAACTCTCCTGGATGAGAGGAGGAGAATTCTGGCAGCAGTGTTTAATATAGACTGTAGGGGGGGAAAGATGGGAGTTAGGGAGGCCAGTTAGTAGTAGTCAAGTCGGAATAGGATGAGAGCATGCATGAGCAGCCTAGCTGTTGCAGTAGAAAGAAAGGGACGGATTTTGGCAATATTGTGTAAGAAAAAGTGACAGTGACAGACGGTTTTGACAGTGGTGTTAATATGGTCAGAGAAGGAGACACAGGAGTCAAAGATCACCCTCAAACAACGTGCCGAATCGGTTGATTAGGGTGCCATCAATAGAGATAGTAAAGGAGGGGGTAGGACCAGGCTTAGGCGGAAAGATCATTAGTTCAGTTTTTGTTAGGTTCAGTTTGAGGTGGCGTTGGTTCATCCAATTGGAGATAGCCAGGAGGCAGTTAGAGATTTGAGTTTCAGTTTCAATTGTTAATGAAGGGGTCGAAAAATAAATTTGGATATCATCAGCATACAGATGATATTTAAAGCCGAATGAACAGATAAGATCTCCCAAAGACAGCATGTAGAGGGAGAACAACAACGGCCCAAGTACAGAGCCTTGGGGTACCCCCACATTAAGAGGAACTGGAGATGAGGTTTTGTTAGCATAGGAGACAGTGAATGAATGGATAGAGAGGTAAGAAGAGATCCAGGATGCAGCCTGACTACGGATACCAATCAAATGCAGAATTTGCATCAGGAGGGAGTGGTCGACCGTATTAAATGCAGCCGATAGATCGCGGAGGATTAGTATAGAAAAGTGGCCTTTGGCTTTGGAAACCTGAAGATCATTTGTAACTCTGCACAGCGCCGTCTCAGTAGAGTGCACAGGCCAAAAACCAGATTGCAGCTGGTCCAATAAATTATTAAGAAAGTTAGTAATATGGGAGAAGACAATACACTCTAAGATTTTGGAGGCAAGCGGTAGAAGCGAGACAGGATGGTAGTTAGAGAGAGAGGGCGGGTCCAGTGTGACTTTTTAAGGATAGGCTTGACACAGGCCTGTTTGAACGAAGAGGGGAGATATCTAGAAGTCAGAGAAGAATTGAAGATGTGAGTAAGAACCGGAGTATGTTCAGCAGCACAGTGTTTAAGCAAAGAAGAAGGCATAGGGTCAAGGGAGCAAGTGATGAGCAGGAGACTTTGGAGGCATGCAGAAGGGGGCATGAGGAAGGAGGAGCTGGTTTGTATTAGTACAGGGCGGAATCTGATTGCGGATGGACTACACTTTGTTCATGAAGAAATCATCAAAGACCTGGGGAAAGTGCATAAAGTTAGGTAATGGAGTCTGTGAGGGACGCAGAAGGGTATTGAATATAGAAATCGGGCATCGCAGGTTGGATTTATTATTGTTTATAAGGTTATTGTAGTATTCCTGTTTTGCCTTCGACAAGGCAGAGTTGAGGAAGGCCAATAGGGATTTATAATGGATAAGTGATTTAGAGCAGAACAGATTATGGATGAACGTAGCTTTGTTAGTTAAGGAACAGATATTAAGAAGGGCACAAGAAAACGGAAGGCAGGAAGAGTGGGAACCTTAATAAAGTTAGAAACAGCAGAGGAACGAAAGGCTTTAGGCATCAGGACAGAAGGACGAGGACGAATATAAGTAGGTATGGGGCAGGGCCCAGGGTTTGGAGAGACATCCCCTGCAGCTAGTAATAGTAGGAAAAAGAGTGAGAAGATGTGAGCAGAGGATTTAAAATGAGTGCTGAAAAATTAAGACTCTTTCTATTGGAATTAAATGCAGATATAGCAGATTTACCAATAAAAATGTACAAATGCAGACGGTGCCAAATAAGGGCTGTGATTGGCTATTTGGTAGCTCCTATGTGGACTGGTAGCCTAAATAAGGCTCAGTTTGGTGGTACAACTGACTTTTATGCAACCAAAATTTGCCTCCAATCCAGGAATTGAAAAATAAGCACCTGTTTTTGAGGCCAGTCTGGGAGCAATATCCAAAGGGTTGGGAAGCAACATGTTGCTCATGAACCACTGGTTGGGGATCACTGTTGAAGCTGAGTGCAGTAATAACATTTTATGAAAGAGAGTGCTAATAGAGTGATAATTGACAATAAGTTTGTTGCTCACCCTTTTTCATCTGTTTCCCTTGTTTAGGGATTCATGGAAGACGAAGGTCGTCAAAGAACCACAAAATTTATTTCCCATGTATTTGTTGAAGAAAGTGACTTGCGCAGACAATTTTTAGAAGAAAAGGCAAAAAGTGAAAAGCTGTCAATGTTTAGTTTAGCATCTGTTCAGAAAGTTGGAGAAAACTCGATGGCAACTGAAGACAATACATACTTAGAGGCAGATAACCTAAAAGAGGAAGACATAGAGATTAAAAAGCAAAAGGAGCATGAGGCAAATCCGCTTCCGAGTCAGCTTTCGATTTACCCTAGCAATACATCAACACCAAGAGGTATGGTTTAGAATTCTTTATGTCATAGAAATGATGAATTTCAAAATGACTATTGTAATAATACCCCTTTTTGTGTTTGTTGTATTCTTGTATTTGTCTAATATCTGAAAATTAAGAGGGTACTGTATAGCTATCTCTTCTTGCTTCCATACCTTCTGTGAAATTATCTGTCTCTCACGCTGCCTGTCCTCAACCCTGTAGCACTATTGTGTTTTAATTTCTTTACAATAAGCCGGAAGGGGAGTTGCCTAGTTACACTCGGATATAACTGCCTACATAGTCTGTACAGAGTGGCACCATAAACCTATGCTAGTATACCAAGTGTCCTCTAGTGAACACGATTCAGCTGGGAAAAAAAGGGCTCATTTACCAATGTTGTGCAGTGTGGAAAGTTTATGTTTCAAATGCACATCACCCAAGCAACATAGTAATGGGTACCCAGTGCAATTTAGAGGCACAATGGTGTTTTTTTTTGGGGGGGTGGGGGTATTGCATTTGGCCATACCACTGGTGAACTTTAAGGGCTCTTACTCTTTATCCTTGTGTGAGTTAGGCCAGGGCAGTAAGGCAATGAGTAGATAAGGAAGTGAAGATGAGCTGCAGCTCTTCACTTCCTGCTGTTCCTACAGGGATACTGTCATGATTTGTATGGTAGACTTTTTATTTTAAAATTACACAGGGAGGGTGATATCACTCCTTGCAGCTCAGCAGTAAAGTGTGACTGAATTTTAGCAGCACCCTGGGAAATGAAGAACATCCATGTGAAATTTCAAAATTAAATGTTGTTTGCATTTTTGAAAAATGGATTTCAATACAGAAGATCTATTAACTGATGCATTTTGGAAAAAAAACATGTTTTTCCATGACAGTATTACTTTAATGTCCACGCTGTCTGCCTGAACAAAGAGAAGAATAAAAGTTTGCATTTTGTTGATCTTTTTGAGATTTAGGGTGGCACATTTACATGCTGCATTTTTGTTGGTGCTGCAAATGGCTGCCAGATGCAGCCCTACTTTCCAGGCTCAACAATACTTTTAGCATTTGAGAAACTGCTGGTGTTTAAAACTGGCATTCAGTGAGAAAAGCACTATAACTAGCTATGTCACTTAAATTCTGAAAATTATAATCACTGTTTTTGCTTGCTTGGGGGTATCTGCAGGGTGGTAGAGTTGGTACATAAATCCTTTGACTGCGACCCCATCAGTTCATGGTACCTCTGACTCTGACTTCTCTGTTTTAATATACTAATACTGTTTTCCATGTTGATTGAAAAAACACAACATACAAGGCATTTTAGCAATTTTAAAGCTGTATGAACATGGTGTTTGCTTTTGGGAACAAACCAAAGAACAAATGGCTAGGAAGCTGAAGGACTACCCTTTTGGCCATCCAAGCCTGTCACTGCCAACATAAATGAGGATATAATCTATGACTAAGCCTATGTCATTGTTGCTTCTTATTTTATTTATTACATAAACTACATACATTCCTTAAACCTTGAGGACAAAAAATGAAAACAATAAGCTTATAATAGCTCAGCTGGACTTCACACTAGTGAGAAAACTAGACACTGAGCATTATTCTTACAGCAGAGAAGTACTTTATTATGACTAGGGCCGTATTAATAAACAGGCTCCTGAGGTGCCTAGGGCGGCAGCTTTTTACTGTTCAGAATTCAAAAAATATATACCTCCCCAGCTGCCACCAGATCATAATCATGTACAAATCCCGTGACAGAGCTGGGGGGTGAGGGTGTAGAGGGTGGTGTACAACTGAAGTCGCTTGACGCACAGTAATGTGCGTGTCATTACTTCTGCAACCAGAGAGGGCGTGTTGCCTAGGGTGGCACCAGACCTAAATGCTGCCCTGATCATGACTGTTATCTGTGAAATAGGACATTGTAACATATTGGTTTTTTTTCATTACAATTTACATTTATTTGGAGGCCGAGGCCTACTTCGACTCCAGGTACTCAAATTTGCTTCTGACTCCACAGCTCTGGGTATCTGTTCCATGTTTGAAAACAAAAAGGCACCTTATTTTGTAAACCATTGCTAAAAGTAAAAGCTACTCACAAACACTGCCTAAAAGCTACTCACAAACAATAAAATGCGCACATAACAAATCCTACCATTACTGCTGATATTGTGGCAAGTCTTTCTCAGAGCTTTCTTTAGCATCAAGAAAATTAATTTTCATGCTACGTAGGGTATAGTTTGCCTGTATGTATGTAAGGTGTTAATAAATGGTTAAATACTATTTGTGTTTAGTATTGGTATCTCAATACATGCCTAAATATAATGGCACTCCATTAACAGGAAAATCCAAGATTCTTGTACAAAGAGCTTTGCCTAAAGATGGAGATAAGAGTTCTGTTCTATCAGAAAATGAGTGTAGCCTGGACAGCTTCCAGCCTGAATCCAACCTTTCCACCTTATCTGCACACTCTGAAGATGAAGATGATGTTTCAGTAATCGAAGAAGTTCATGTGAGTTGAATACTTTCCATCCAGTTGCATTTACAATGAATCCTTTTCACTTTCAGCTTTTGTTGAATTTAACTCACTACAAACATGTTTTTATCATATCACTATCTTTTAAGAATTGCATCAGGATGCCATGGTCTTGGCAATCTTTCCCCTAACTGCAGGGGAGGATCAAGCCTGTGAGACCAGTACCTAGAGTAATAAAAAACTTTTCCTAATGCAACCATCTAGGAGGGGCCTGCGTTTGAAAAGTATGTCTGACAGTAAAGAGTGAAGACTGCTATATGAGTTTTACCTTGAAAGTAGTATGATGGCTTGGCAATTTTATGATGAAACTCTTTGTATCTAGATACCCCTGTTTTTGAAAATATATGCACTTGCACAGATATTAAATTACTGGGACCAAAAATGTGCATTGATCAATATTTCCTTTTGGTATAGTAGTTTATTTGCCAGCAGAAAATCAGAAAGCACCAATAGTGATACTTTGATGGCACTGACTTCAGAAATAGGCATTATTGATCATGGTCCAAAAATGCACCCTTGTAAATTTCAAACTTTTTCAGATGGTATGGGCCAAATGTAACATTAGCTTACCCAGAGTTGAGCATCCTCTTCACCTATTTCTGTACTGTGCCAATTGTGACATTAGCTTACTCAGGGTGGAGCATCCTCTGTACTGTGAATTGCCCCAATTTTAATAGGCTTGGGGGCTGCCTTGGACACCAGAACAAAAAGCCAGCACCTCCCAAACAGTACCAAGGCTGGTGCATTTTTTAAAGAAGAGACATGCTAGTCTGGGCTAGCAGGAAAAAGACGTTGGAAGCCAAAATCTGTGTATGGTTATCTTTACCACTGTCCTCTTACATAAAATATTTGTTAAAGTGATACTGACACCAAAAAATTTCTTTTAAAAATATGAACCTACTTCCAAACCTACCTATAGGTCATGTTGACAGTTTTTTCCTAAAAGTCCTGTTTCTCTACATAAATCTTACTAAAGATCCTGAACCCGACTGTCTGGCAACCCGACTGTAGCTTCTCAATCTGTCAAAAGGACTACGTCATAACCTCTCCCTCCCTTGCATAGCATTGTATCGTGTTGTGAACTAGATAGCAGGCAGGCTTGATCTTTTTATTGCCTGCCTACTTCAAAGGACTTTGCCCCCTCTCTGCTTTTCCCACGAAGAATTAAATAGCAGGCCATCTTAAGTTCTCTGTTAAGTTCTGTTAAGTTCTCTGTTAAGTTCAGCTTAAGAGCCTGTCTGCTCTCCCGCCCCCCCATTACACACAGACAACGGAGCTGAGCATTTCACACACCGGCTGAAAGCAGGAATTATAAGGAATTTACAAATTAAAACACAACAGCAGGTGTAAAAAAAAAAAAAAAATTTAATTGGCTGTCCATATCACTTATATTATAAATCCAATTTAGTCCACAAGATAGGTTGCCAATTTGCACAAAGTCTGTCAAACAAGCAGATATTTCCATGGAAGGCCATCTTAAGCACTATACATAAGACACAGGTGTGGGAACCCCAGAACTCCAGAAACCCATCATCCTCCTTCATCGTCCATCATCTCCTGCTTCTCTGTTATAATAGTGAACTTGATGTTAACTAACATTGCAAAGTTCCTCTGTAAAGGCTAAACATTCCTATATTCTTTTTAATGTATAATTATCATTTATTTAATTTACTACTCTTAAGGCCTGGTGCTTCAAATATTAGACAGATCCTTTGGCTAATGTCCCACAGGGAGATTAGTCGCCAGTGGTAAATCTCTGCTTCCTTTACAAGGAACTTCAGGCAAGTTAGGGATGCATATGCCTTCACACCAGCGGTTCCCATTATTGCCTGTGGGAAGGCATTTTGGGGAGATTAGTCACACGTGTTAGAGATTTATCAGGAGCAACTAATTTCCCTGTGGAACATTAGCTTTATCTAGAAAACACCAGAGTAGTACAAAGTATTACAGATAATAGATTCCTTCCTTGTATGTCATTTTTAGCCTAATACATTTTTAGGCTTTAGTTCTTCTTTCACACTATTTTTTATATGCCCTAAATGTCCTAATAAGTTGGTTGTTCTTTTGACAGACTAACCTACATTTTAATTTTCTTTTAAATAAACAGGATAAGAAAGTAGAAAGTAAGAAAGGCAGAAGAGGTTCTAAACAAGGAGTATTGGAACGATCGCATGAAACCTATCGCCTCTTGAAAAGACGAAACATTATTGTTGAAGCTGTTAAAAACCTGCGATTAGTGGAGAGCTTGTTCACGTTAGTATATTTTTTGTTGCATTTAGTAGGGCTTTGTTTCCTTTAGGTAGCTTTCAAAACATTGACTTATTTCAGGGGTTATATTTTGTGTACTGTAAGAATATACATAAATACCCAATATCAATATTTGTGTTTGGTGGTCATAAGGACACAAACACAACCTAATTAAGCCCATAGTAGAGAGAAAACACATTAGTGACGTCAGTGTGACATCATAACCGTGACATAAGTACATAAAAGTGCAACAATTATTATGCATGCATAGTGTGAAATTAACTGAAAAAACATGGTACCTATTGATATCACTGTTAAAAACCCTAATTGTCATTTATCAAATCTGCTTATCAGACTTGGCTGTTCTATACTTCCCAAGCATGTCAACAATGTCACACCAACATCACTAATGTTTTTCTCTTCACTGGGGGTTTTATTTGGGATGTTTTGGGGTTTTTTTTTTTTTTTTAGAAAGGCTGGTATAATAACCAAAACAGTAATGAGAATGAGTAATGAGAAATCTTTATTAATCTTAAAGTCTGAAGTCTAACTTTAAACAACATTTTTGTTTACTATTCCAATACAAGAAAACATAATTATGTAATATAGTGCCTGTTGGGCAATCATGGATTTTGCTTGTTTGACATTTAGAATCTACAAATAAACTACATAGTCACCCAATAAGCACTAGTGTTGCCAGTAATTTTTAAAAATGTTTCTCAAACTAAAGATGAAAAGTAAAGGAAAGAATAATATTGTTAGTTTAGAAAAGGATTGGACAGCAAGGCAAAAAAATGCAGTAAATGGAGCTTTAAATGAGGCACTTACATAGTGTTATATAATGCTGCACATCTTCATGCTCCATACTAGAGCATACTGGAGCATAGCCCCCCCCCTCCCCCATCATTTTATGACAGACACTATGTATGCCACCCCAAGAATTCCATGACAGACCCAGTACTTAGCCCCTCAATCATTTTATGAAAAACGCAGTAATTCCCCCAAAGCATTTCATGACAGACGCAGTAGGTGGTCCCAAGCATTTTATGAAAAGCACAGTACTTGCCCTCCAGCATTTCATAACAGATGATGCATGCCCTCCCTCCAGCATTTCATGACAGACAGTGAGTGGCAACCCTGAGCATTTTATGACAGACAGTGCGTGCCCCCCGTGCATTTCATAACAGGCAGTGCATGGCAGAAATTAAACAACCGTAGGGGGGGAGGGATTAACTTGCTGGAGGAGAGGGAGACAAGAGACTTCTTTTTTTGTATCTGTGTGTGTTTGTTCTTATCAGTATGAGTAGCAGTCCAGTTCTAAATCAGAGCAAGTATAGTGAAACCTCAAATTTACATCACCTGATTTTAAGTATTCCTGCATCTTAAGGTTTAAAATACTAATCAGATACATATTTTTACCTCTGTTACGTCTACAAAATTTCATTTATACACCTTATGCAGCAATGCACAAAACACCTATTGCTTTAGGCTGTGTTACTGTCAGAGTGGTCTTGCACATAGTGTAACATTAGTGTAATGTTAATGCTGCAATGAACATACCTTGTCATTCACACATTAAGGGGCAGATTCATCAAAGTACGAGTTTGAATCCCGAAATGGGTAAAATTCGGATTAGAAACAATAATTTCTGATAAATGGAAATGTCACAAAAATGCTTGCGAAAAAATCGGAATAGTCACGATAATATCATATTGCCGATCCAAAAGTCACAACATTTTCATATCCGAACAATCATAAACGGCAGGAAAACCTTTCTGACTTTGATCCTTCTGTGCATGATTTTGGAAGCCTTCCATGGGACTCAATGGCACTCTGCAGCTCAAACCTGACCCAAGGAAAGTCACGATACCGAAGCTTGAATGAATCCAAAACTTTTGTACTCCTTGTGACAAATACGATTTTGACGCGTAAGTTTTGTAGCAAAGTACGAAAAAGTTGCACAAATTAACGAAAACAAAAACGCAGAAAATACACACAGTACGAAAACTTGTTTTTGGACGCAATTATACTTTGATAAATATGCCCCTTAGTATTGCATTTTAAAGTTTGTGCTTATATCCTTTAAAGAGTTACTTTAGCACATTTTCCTGGTTCTACATTTTTCAGGATTTTATCAATTTTTTTGGTCCACTGAAAAATACAAAATAGTGGGGTTCTACTGTGGGTAACCCCTTATAAGGTGTATAAGATATTTGAAGTTACCATGTTGATAAGAATGCAAGTATTTTTTTCTTCATCCAGGCTTCAGAAGATGATAATGGAGCAGGAAAAACTGGAAGGTGTATCTACAAGATGCTGCAAAAAATCCATCTTGAGATTGGTTCATAAACTTTCTCAAGAAGGACTTGTAAGGTTGTACCGGACCACAGTTGTGCAGGATGGAATCAGTAAAAAAGTTAGTATTAACAAATACTCCAGGGTTAGGAACAAAGATCTTTCTGCTGTGTGCTAGTAGTCTGAAAGTAGTGTTATATAATTTCTATAATTCTGTGGCTGTAAATTATATAAAGATATGCTTAAATACACAAACTATTAGTATTATATGTCTGTGTACTAAAGGTTACAAAAAGGCATGGATTAAAAAAGAAGGTGGGGAGGAAGAGGTGATTTTGGTTAAACTGGTAAAAGCAAACATGAAAATAAAAATGAGGAGGAAGAATACGAAAGTAAAGAGTGGGTGGGTGCCTTTACCAAAAAAAGGTAATCAAAACATATCTTTAGCAAGTTGGTTATGTATTATTTATATTTTATAATGCTCTCTTTTAAATAGTTATTGTGATTATGGCAGGTGGAGCTTGTTGTTCACCCTTCAATTAATCCTACTGATCCTTTAGTGAAAAGTGCAATTGAACAAATACGTTTTCGTATCTCCAATTCATCAGGAAACAGGTACGGCAAGCAGCAAAATACAATGGTTTTATTTCTTTAGGATGTATGGATGTAAAAGTGTTCTGCAGACCTAATCAAAAGCAATCAATCAGATACCTACAATTGAGGCATGAATTTAGGGCACAGTTCTGCTCCGTGACTTGGGCAAGCAGGAGGGTTGAGTCCAGGCTTTGAGACCCTAATCCAAAGGAATTGCTGCCAGACAATGTAAGGTGCTCAACCAACCATACAAGATCTATTAAGGGCCAGTCCCATAGATGTAGAATATCAAATTCAGGATTCTTTCATATGATTTGGAAATGTAGCAAGATTTCCACATACTGTACTAAAGTGGGATTATTGAATATATGAATCACCATCTGAGTCTTCCAAGGTTTAAGACCCCAGAAGTTTGTCTGTTGTGCATGAAATAGTGATGTCTAATAAAACCAAAGACCTACTGAGGGCTGTTTTGTTTAATGGGAAAAATTGGTCATGATAGATGGATAAATCTCCATCCTTCCACAGTAATACTTTGAAAGGAAATGGTCAACAAACACTTCATCTGATTAAACTTACATATATTGCTAGAAGTACTCCTGGGAATATTAAAAAGATTTGGCTTCCATCGCTGAATGCCATTCTAGAGGTGACACACTCCAAGGGGCTGATTTACTGACCCACGAATCCGACCCGAATTGGAAAAGTTCCGACTTGAAAACGAACATTTTGCGACTTTTTCGTATGTTTTGCGATTTTTTCGGATTCTGTACGAATTTTTCGTTACCAATACGATTTTTGTGTAAAAACGCGAGTTTTTCGTATCCATTACGAAAGTTGCGTAAAAAGTTGCGCATTTTTCGTAGCGTTAAAACTTACGCGAAAAGTTGCGCATTTTTCGTAGCGTTAAAACTTAACGCTACGAAAAATGCGCAACTTTTCGCGTAAGTTTTAACGCTACGAAAAATGCGCAACTTTTTACGCAACTTTCGTAATGGATAGGAAAACTCGTGTTTTTACGCAAAAATCGTATTGGTAACGAAAAATTCGTAAAGAATCCGAAAAAATCGCAAAATACCGATCATTACGAAAAAAACGCAATCGGACTCCATTCGACCCGTTCGTGGGTAAGTAAATCAGCCCCCAAGTCTCCTTGATTGCTTCACCCCTGAGACTATTATAGATTGGTAAAATATTTTGTGCTTATGGCCCACTGTTAAATATACCTTCCTTCTATGTATGATATGAATGTTAACCGATCCTTCATATAACAACAAAGCATTAAATATTTCCGTTTTTTTGTAAACAAAGACATAAATACAATCGGTTGGATTTTTAATTGTAAAAAACAGATCAGTAAATGTGAACTATTGATTGGTTGCCATGGATAAATAAATAAATTTAAATAAATACCACCACTGTAGCAAATGTGCTAGTTCTAGTTGGTTTCAAGGCAAATTTATTTTTATATTACCAGACAACTGGCTGCTAGATAACTGGATCATTGGCCCACAAGTGTGCACAGAAGCAGACTGCAGCTTTTGTATTTATTGTACAGTTAAGACTTTGGACTCCTTTTGGCCTAGTTTACCTTAACACTATTGGTTTTTCTCATTGGTAACTTTGAAAGGCACCATAAACTTAAAATAAAAAGGTAACAAATAGTAAGATGCAAAATAAATAAACCATTATTAATACTCTTAGGGCAGAGGAACAGGGAGTGATTTTGTGTACTTGAAATGGAAACCGTCGTAGTTCAGGAGGCAGAGCCAAATTACCTCTATTGCCTTCTGTGTCAGGTGCTTAAAAGCATTTATTCAAGAGCTTATCATTTGAACTGTTACAAGTTGCATTTTCAAATGAAAAGTTCTTTTGAACTTAGCATGCAGTATGGGAGGGGTGGTGGAGTAATTTCCGGTGATATGACTCTTTCTGAACTAATAACAATTGCAGAACCCAGAATTTTCCTGTATGCCCTTGAATCATTGGCACAGAGTTTTCCCCTCTTATTCAGAATGTGGAGTATCCTGCTAGATTGTTTGGCTTTTTCAGTTTTATTGCTCAGTGTTAACCAAATTGACATTGCTTTACTTGCTTATTGTAATATTCACTTTTTCCTTATACCTTTAATTATTAATGAAAATGTCTAATGAATACTATTTAAAAAATTACACTGAATGTATAGTGTCTCTCGATAGATGTGTTTTATAAACATTGATGTAGCAGGTTCCACTGTTACTGAAGGAGAGTCCTGTAATGTCATTAATAAGTTTATTTTGTTTTGATTCCTGCTTTTAGGACACGTTCTCCACAGGGCATGGGCACATCAAACAAGGCAGATGATCACAGTAAAGAAGGAACAATGGGCAAAACACAGAATGCTCCATCAAATCAGCATGACAACTCTAGTAAAGTACAGCAAAATACTGATGAGAAGATGGGAGTATTACCATTAAGGAATTATCATCCAGTGATAGGTACAATGTGAACAAGGTGGATGTAGAAGTGTATATCTTATCAAATCATATCATGTTCAACTAAGAAATATTTTAAAAATACGATTATTTATAACCCAAGATGCAAATTCACTTTCTCATCATATCCGGCCTGAACTACTGTAACTCTTTATTAATTGGCCTTCCCCTCTACAGTCCATAAGGAATACTGCTGCCAGGCTAATACACCTTAGCAACCGCTCATCCTCTGCCATGCCACTGTGCTATTCCCTGCCCTGGCTTCCCCTACCATCCAGAATAAAATTCAGAATAATGACCCTAAAATTCAAAGCAGTTCATAACTCTGCCCCACCCTACATCTCTGAATTTATCTTTAAACCCATTTACTGTACAGTGCTGCGGAACATGTTGGCGCTATATAAATACATGTTAATAATAAAATATAGCCACTTTCAGACATTGGGGTGAATATATATATATAAGCATAATTCACTCACATGATTCTATTGTTACATCTCATTGGGTCTGATTTGGGTTAGTGATTTATATATAGAAGTGTTTGTATTACTATTATTCTGGTCTTGAAAAAGGTCTTAGAAGGAGACCGAAACGTCGACCTAGTTTTATGGAACAATAAAAGTAATTTTTTTTTGTAAACATTCCCGGTGTGCACCTGCCTATGTGGGATTCCACTAACAAAAACGAAACCTGGGTGCAAGAGCCGTTCTAACCAAAATATTGTAAAAGTAATGTCAGCACTAAAAAGTCAGTCTTTATTGAAATAACAAAAGAAGAAACATTGCAAACCTCAATGTTTCAGTCCCCCACAGGGACCTTTGTCAGGAGGCAAAAATGAAGCAAGTACAAACACATCCCACCACCCTGACCGTTTAAATATCCTCTTCAATGGGATGTGTTTGTACTTGCACAGCCAAATTCAAATATTCAGCAATAAATATTCCGTGGCCGGCACACCCTTAAAATTGTCATAAGTTTATTTAAGACATATTGTTTCAAAAGAATCCAACGTACTATTGCTGTTACTGGCTACAGCTTATAATGCTAAGCTTATGGTTTTAGTTATATTGCCAAAGTGTAAATATGCAAACCACCAACAGGTTTAAACAATTATTAAAACAGCACCACATATTTTTTTTTTCCCCTCTTAAGTTCCTGGACTTGGTCGCTCTCTTGGCTTTCTTCCTAAAATGCTCAGACTAAAAGTAACACACCTTTTTCTCTGGTACATTGTCCATGGTCACCATATAAGAAAACTTCCACAAGAGCAAACAACCAATAAAGATGCTACTTCCAGCGATGCCATTGGGGAACAACCTGATAATGCTGAATCGATTGTTAGTGACAACATTTCATGTCAAAAGGATAGTAAAACATATCGAGAAAGCCAGACTTTGAATTCTGAGGAACCCTTTGTGGACCCTACACCAGAGCAGATTGTGGAAACTGGTAGGTTAATGTTTGTAACATAAGAGGAAGCAAAAATACAAATACTGAAAATACAGAAAACAGTATTGTAAACCATTACTAATTTTGTGGGAAATGACCAATGAAACCTAACCCATAAAACAACTGCTATACTGTTACTGTTAGTAACTGAGGGCAAAGTAACCATGTTACATTTTTTGCAGTTTTCTCGTGAATAGATGAAAAAGTTTGGTACTGTTGTCTATTATTCTTTTATTGCCTCTGCAGTATATGTTAATGACTCCTCTTGGATGAGATATGTTCCACCTTCTACTATACATAGTGAATATGGCCCGGGCTGGGTTCTTGTTAGTGATGTTCTGCTTTGCTTGCCCCTCTCAATCTTCATACAGATTGTTCAAGTCAGTTACAAGGTAAGCTTGCCATTTATTGTTATGATAAGTGAAGAAGAGTGCAGAAGTGTTCATGGCTACTATGGTTAACTATACAGCATGTTAAAGGCTCATAATAGTAACATTTAAAATTGTTTTATTTATGGCTGCAGCTACTGTCTTAATTATTTCTACTGCGTTTTATTTAGAAGCATACAGACAAGATAAAACACATCTCAAAGCAAATTTGGATTACAAGGCACAAACAAACAGGCTAAACCAGAACAAAAATTTACAGAACTGGAAGTAGGCAAATATAATGTGGGTCTTGATCATGGGCTCCAGTGATAGAGAGCCCAGAATCAACATTTAGAACAGTATACTCTCAGAATACGTAGCTAACATATATCATATTAACCCCTTAGAGAGAGGACACATTGCATAGCTGGAGCATTTGCTGATGCTTTATCCAGTGATCAGATACAAACAATATAAGCATCTCAAAGAATACAAATTGGTAAATGTGTGGATCAGAGAAAGTTATAGTACACTTGTTGCTTGGATCAGTGAATAGAACATGATTTTAAAGTTTTTAAAACCATAGGGTATTTTTTTTCTCAAATCAATTAGGGTAAGTGCTTTCTGACAATAACAAAAAAGGGCTTTTTCATATTGGTTAGGCAGACCCTTACCAAGGGCCACTTGCATGGACAGATTTGCAAAAATCTACTCTTTATACATTTGCAAGTATGTAGAGGACATTATATCCTATTTATCTTAAAGGAGTATTCACCTTTAAGATAACTTTCTGTATGTTATAGAATGGCTAATTCTTAGCAACTTTTTAATTTGGTCTTAATTTGTTATTTGTTATAGTTTTTAAGTCACCTTCCTCTTTTGACTGTTTACAGCCTTTAAACGGGGGGTTGCTGACCCCAGCAGCCAAAAAAACTGATAGGCTGTAATTGTATTGTAATTGTTACTTTTATCCTTTTTCTTTTCTATGCATGCCTTTCCTTTTCATCTTACAGTCTCTTATTCACTTGCACTATTCTGACTAATCTACTGGCAGTAAAATGCCAAAATGCATTTCCTTCTCATTTTAATGGGATTTATAATACTCTTCTAATATCCCTATAAGAGGGATATTTAATAACCTGTTAGGAATTTCAAATCAACAAAGGTTTTTGATGCATTCCAAGTATTGTCTCATTGGATGCAGCTACTGTAAGTCCTGAGTGCCTGGCATTACTGAATCTGAATCATGTGACTTAAAAGCAATGGTAATGATGCAAGTTTTGGGGATTTCGCTTACATTTGTATATACAAATTAGGCTTCAGATTCAGATTTTGGTATTCTGCCAAAACTTGTCATGGTATTTGACTAAACTTTGGTGCACCATTAAAATCAACACTGAATAACATGACTGTTACTGGTTATTTACAGGACATAAAAAGTGAAAATATATTTTATATTGCATTGCAAAGAAAAATGTTTAAGCATTTTGAGTTTGATGATAATGCTTTTGAGATACTTGGAAAAAAAATTGATGCCTTTTTTTGCAGGTGGATAATCTTGAAGATTATCTAAATGATCCAGTGAAAAAACACACATTGATCAGATGTTTGCCAAGATCTATCCGACAGCAGCTGCTGTACAAAAGGTTGGAGTTCTTTTTCTTTAGTTTTGTAACATAGCTGTAGGCATTTGTTTACATTGATTAGTATGGGTACTCTGAAGGTCATATAATAAAGCAGATGTATATTTTATAGTTAATTGTCCTATGTTATATCACTGTTTTCTTATAATTCTTCCTTTTAAAGTCCCCTTGTAATGTGAGCTATTCTTACAACGTCTCTTCCCGGTGTCCAACTTCAAAATAAGTGGTAGCCATGTCCTGAAGATTTGTCACTCAAGAAGTCTTCATCCTCTCTCCTGCACCACTCTAAGGGTCTTTTCAATTCAGTAGATTGCAGGTTGGGGGTTCAGGAATCTACTGAACTGACACTCAAGTTACAGAATACCAGTTCCTCAGATTTCATGTTTCTTGTCCTGTATATTCAGGCCAGATTGTTAGGGTTCTGGCAACTCACAAACCCATTCAACAGAAATTGTCTGGCATTCAAAAGTTAAATTGTTTGTTTTTTCCTGTGGACCTGGAGTTTTAGGGATGGTGCTTTTTTCAATCAGGATGCTTCATGCAACCTACTTTTGCAGTGGCCTTCAAATTGCTCTACCAGTTCAAATAAAGATTAATGTAACGTAAGATGTGCCCATCCCAGTGTGCTCAAGTCTATGGAAGGTCATACTCTACCTGTCACTTTTACTTAAACTAAGTAGAACACTAAAATGACACATGCTCCAGTTTCTAGCCCTTTCTAAATGCTTTCTAAAGGCAATGGTTATGGACTCTAATAATTATGACAGTGAATTAATGCATTATTTTCACCTTCTAGGAGGTATGTGTTTTCTGTTTTCCATGGTCTCCAAAAATTAAACTGCATGGGATTGTTGCAGTTCGGTTCAACAGAAAAGTTTCAAGACAAAGACCAGGTTACGTATATATTTACTTGACAATAAGGTGTTGATTTACTAAAATAATTTTTTTTTCTTGTCTAAACTTGACAAGATAAATTCAAATTAAACTTGATCATTGTTGTATTTATAAAATGTCACGATAATGCTATTATCAGTCGTACGAAAATTTTGAGTTTCAATTCGAAAATCACAAAACTTTCAAGCTGAAAGTATTGTTAAAACTCGAAAAATGTGAGTTTAAACAGATTCTAGTTTCCATAAATCTTCTTACTTTTTCCAAACAAGAATTGCACCAGCAGCCATTTTATGAGCATTGGTGCTCATTCTTGGAAAGCAATAATGTGTTTAAGTTTCACTTGAAACTGGATGAAGTAGAAAACATTGATGGAATAACTTCCCCTTGAAAACGTGTGAAATAGAAAAGAATGAATGAATTAATTAATTTCCCCTTGAAACTGGGTGAATTAGAAAACACGAGGTGATAACTTTTCCCTTAAAAATGTGTCAAGGACAGGCTGTCACTGACTATTCTATTTTATTATTCTAAGCCTCCATAGGACTTGGTGGTACAGATCAAACTTGATGAATTTTTTTTTGCCACAAAAAAGTTAACTAAACTAATAAATCATGGGAAAAAAAGCTCAAATTTTCCAGGGGAAGATTTCTGAAACAACATCTGGAAAATTGAGTACTGGCAAAAACCCATTTGTAAATCTCAAAAATATATAGAAGTTAAAAAAAGAAGTTTTTGCCTAGGAAATGTGCACCTCAGGGGCAGATTCATCAAAGTAAGAGTTTGAATCCCGAAATGGGTAAAATTCGGATTAGATACGATAATTTCTGATGATCGAAAATGTCACGAAAATGCTTACGAAAAATTCGCGATAATCCGATAGTCATGAAATTCTCGTATCCGAACAATCGTAAACGGCGGTAAAACCTTTCTGACTTGATCCTCCTTTGGTTTTTTTTTAAGCCTCCCATAGGACTTAATGGCACTCTGCAGCTCCAACCTGGCCCAGGGAAAGTCACGATAACTGGAGCTTTAATGAATCCGAAACTTTCGTACTCGGCGTGGCAAATACGATTTTGTTGCGTAAATTGTCGCAAAAAATACGCACAGTATGAAAATTTCGGATTCGGAAACAATCGTACTTTGATAAATATGCCCCTTAGTGTTGCTTTTTTGTGTTTCAGAATACCATAAAAAAACTATAGAATATCGTTAGAAAATGGAGGTATTAAATCATTTTTCTAATTCCTTGTTACTGACACATAAAATCTTTCATATCAAGATCAGGGGATACACAAAGTTGCCCTTACTTTATTAGCTCAAAACATACCGATACCTCCTTTTATTATATAGATTCATAGCTGCGGAAGCCCATGTTCTGTCAAGAAGGTTTTTGGTAAAAATTCTCTTAACAAGAAGAAGCATTTACTTGCCACTACTTCCTAGTTAACCAGTCAGTTCAGACTTCAGTCTGTTCTCAGCCACAATTGAGACTATTCCCTGAAAAATGTATTTCTTTGTAAGGCAGTTATAAAGCTATTAGTTGTCCAAATATGAATACAAGTTCTTATTGTCTTCTCAACATTGTCTACATATCGGGGCTGTTGCTTTAGGAATACTATTTTATTATTTTAATTATTGCAAAAATTTTTTTTTTTTTTTTTAACTTTCGTCTTTGTAGATATTTTTGTATGTGAGAAAGAAAGCAACAATTGTTGACACAACAGCCTGCGACCCACATTATAACCTTGCACAAGGAAGCAAGCCTTTTGATAAGCGATATTATAGTTTTGATACTTTGCAAGAAGTGGAGAAATTTTGGTTTGATTTACAGTTTGTCTGTCTGAATACACCTTTAGGTAAGGATTTATTGGAGAAATGGCTTTAATATTGGAACCATTTTTTGCAGAGATGAATAAAAAGATTATTATTATATTCCCTCCCCTGTTCATTTGTAAGCCAGACAGTAGAAGTATAAAAAAGTTCCCTGCAATATCAAGGAAAGAAATGTGTGCATGTCTGAATGCTTCAAAAAGCTACTAACTGTTGCTCTTTTTGCAAAAAGAGTATGTTATTAATAGTAGCAAATGAAGCTATTACTATTTATATATATATATATATATATATATATATATATATATATATATATATATATATATATATATATATATATATATATATATATATATATATATATATATATATATACTTTTGTATTTTAACCCTTTATGGCTTGTTTTAGAATCGACTGACCTGGTATCAATCTTGTCTTGTATATTTGGTGCAGGCTTGAGTGGGTAGCTCGTTAAATTTCAAGCAGGGCTGTAAGAGTGCTAAAAACTAGATTATTTTATTGCACAAAAAATTGCTGTGCTATTTAAAGGGCTACTATAACCTAAACAAAAGTGTATTGCTCTTTTAGTGTAAAAAAACTGAATTGCATTTTTCTTTCAGAGATAGAGAGCTTTTTTTTAGTTCCTTAGGTTACTTTTTTTTTTGCTGTATATGCTTAATTTATTAGGATCTTGGGAGTGTTGGTAAAGTCAATGTAATGTACTGAGAGGTACATATGTATAGTATATTTCTGGTATGTAATGTATTCCTGTTTTTATTTTGTAGGTGTTGTCCGTATTCGTGGAAAGAAAATGAATCCTCAGACTCAAGAGGAAAATGTTCTTGATCCTGACAATGAACAGGAAGAGAGATCAAATTTGGAGCGGAAATCTGAAAACCTGGAAAGCATCCCGTAAGTTTTACAAATTTAATTATCTGAATTTGCAAATTCTATCTTCAAATGAAGCTAAGTTTTGTGAATGGGAACTTTAAAGGACATGTAAACCCTACATTTTCCTACCATCTATATAAGTTGGGCACATCTCCCCCACCCAAACCGCATAATTTGTGTTGCATATATCCCCTCCTTTTGCCAGCACCATCACATTTTCCTAAAACAAATAGCAGCTTTCACCTAGCAACCTTTTTTCCTCTGATACATGTTCAGAGATAGCCACATATGCAAACAGCACATGTGCACAAAGACCCTTATTAGGTGTAAAGTTCATCAGACCCATATTAGGTGTAAAGTTCATCAACACGAAAGATCATTAATCTGATACAAATAGCCAAATCAAAGGATGTTTCCTCCATGCTTCTATCACTCGAGCTAGAGAAAGCTTTCAACACTGTCTCGTGGTCATATCTGCAAAAAGTCTTAGTTGTCTATGGCTTCGTCAACTCTTTTCTGCAGGTAATTATGGGTCTTAACAACTCCCTACAGCTAGGGTCAGCCACATGGGTTTCTCTTCCCAAGTCTTTAACGACTTCTCTTCCATATGTATACAAAACACCATCAAACGTTTAAGGGCAATGATAGACAGGGTGTTTTGACGCCCGCAATTAATCTCCTTGCTCCCGTTCCACTGGCTAACATGCAAATTGCTGATAGGGAAACATATGAGGCACGGCTACTTTCAGAAGTAGCCAGAAGTTTTTCTTGCAAGGAAACTTTGAGCAACTTTGCACTGTTATGTTTCCCCGGGGGCAATTTGCATGTTAGCCAGTGGAGAGGCAACATTTTGTCCCATATCATCTCCCTTAATTTTGGGAAGAAATTTTGTCTTTAAATTCTAAGGTTGTTTAGATTGTGTTTATTTGCCCATAGCCTGTATTTTATCCTAGTCAAAATATGTGCACAGAATGCCAGAGGGATGCAATAGCATTAGGTCTTCTGGATTACACGCCTGGTGGTTCTGTTAAGGTGCCTAGAAAAGCACTTATTAATAGTTAAAATGTAATAGCAAAACAGATTGATCTCTTGGTATTAATCTTTGTGTTTTGCCCTTTGGATCTTAGTGTTTGGTTTTTGGTGTTTTCTGATACTTCATAAAAATAATTTTCTCTTTGTTTGTTTTTTTTTTTTTTTTAGAGGCAGTAGAGAGGTAGTTGATGATGGGTCTATTCCAGGAGATGGACTGGGAGCTGGGGGACTTGACTCAAGCTTTTACAGTCACCTGAAGCGAAACTGGATATGGTTAAGCTACATTTTTAACAAAACTAGCAAGGTGAGCATTTAGATAATTTATCATGCTGTCTATGGATTCCTCTTCTCCGGTTATGCACTGTAGAAAAGCATTTTAAGTAGAAAGCTAAAATTCCTTCAATTATGTGGTCTTATAATGAAACACTTCCAGTCCGAATTCTGTCTGGAAACTGATGGGCAGGACAGTCAGAGGGATTACATTGGGGCACATTTACTTAAAGGAAAAGGAAAGGCTAATAAAGAGTTAATCTCAAGCTACAGACATACCTTCAGTTCTTTCAGTGGTGCCCCATATTTAGCCTGTTCAGATGATCATAAGTCATAGAAAAAAGAAAAAAAAACACTGAGCTCTGTAAAATGTGAACAATTCCACGCTCCTGCACCAAAATCAATACCCCCTGTACATGCACAGTTTGTAAGACTATGGGGAAGCTTCCTGCTGTATAGCTCACATCACACATTCCTGAGGGACGGAGTTCTTAGTATTCTTATGGGAGGGGGGAGCAGGAGAGAAGAGAGAGCTGCTAACTCTGGCACAGGAAAAAAGGAGACAAGAAATCCTATGTTTCTTTTGATAGAGGACTCAGTGCAGTGTTTCTGTGAGTGCTTATGGCTGTATCTACATAGACCTTTCTGATAAAGTTTAGTTAGTATTTACCTTCCTTCTCCTTTAAAGTTCCCTCAGTTTAGTAATCCATGGCAACCAGTTAGAGATTTGCTTTCATTACCTGCAGCAGACTGATAAAAGAATTGTTGCCTAAGCAGAAGATAATGGGGGCAGGTACTGAAAAAGCTGTATAGATCTGGGGAGAGACACAACTATCCTGTTTAGATCTTACAGCGAAACAAATATCCTGCTTAGACTATGCAGTAAAATGGACCCTGACAGAGCCTAACTGCACTCTAAGGATGCTCTGCAAAGCTCTATTTTTTCAGTAAACACAAGGTACAATTGAAGTCAGATCTTGCATCCCAGACGTGTATGCTTTTTACCTGAATATTTATGATGGTACAATCTGTTTAATTGCGTATGTTTCTCTTTTCAGAGCAAAGATAATGGCTTTACAATGAGACTCCAGACATTTCTAAATAAGCATACTTTACCCCTGGGTACAAGAGGTAACATTTTAATTAATTTTCTATACAACAGTTATTAAGCTTTTATATTAGGAAAAAAAATGCTGAGAAAATGTTGCTTTTCTTTCATTGCAATAAGAATATTTATGGAAACCTACTTTCCTGTTCTTTGGCCATTTGGCCTAGGATTAATGTTTGTTTAAGTGAGGTTACTAATATCTCTTTACATTTTAGGTAGCCAAACACATTTTTGGGGAGATAAGAATTTGGTAGGAAAAAGTGAACTTGTTGAGGTTGTCAAAGAAGCTGCAGAGAATCGTAATGAGCGGGTGTGTGGTGGGAAGGGCCGAAAGAGAAAAAGATTTAAAAAAGATATCGGACCAAAGAGAAAAGCAAAGAAAAAAAAGAGTAAGTTGGCCGCTTGTGAATTTCTCTCTTATGGTAGAATATATTTATTGTGTAAACTTACTCAAATGGTAGCCTTGGTAATAACTTCTTAAAGTAAAAGACAGTAATATCCAGGGTAACTTTAAACAAAATCCCTCTGTTTTAATCACAATGAAGGTTTTCAAGACAGAAGTAAATCTAAGAGTGCACAAAAATAGTAACAGTGACTCCCAGTTTTTGTCCATATATTTTTTCACCAGCATTGGTTCTTAGGGTTTTTTAACATCAAAAGCGGGAGGTTGGGTAAACATGAGACTGTGGAAGGAGTGGGGGTGAGACTCAAGAGGGACCTTCAAGGAAGACCATAGAGGAATGATGCGAGGGCACAGCCAAACAGGAGCGCAGGAGACAGCAGTAGAGTGTCCTGTGAAGTGAGGAATTGCTGCACCTGGGAGTCAGATGGGAGGGGTACAAGGGAGAGAGCAGGTGCAACAAGTGCTGTGTACTGATGTAGAAACACGCCATTTATAAGGATATAATTTACGTTCTGGTCCTATAGGGAAATGAACCTCCATAATTCGGAGCTGTCTGGAGAACAGGTTTCCCGATAACAGTCCCATAACTGTTCCAGATTAAGTCTTCCTCCATGTGGTCAGTTAAGCATACATAAATCACTTCACAGAAAGATACTTTTGTTACTGAGAACATTATAAGAAGAGTTGACTTTTATATGTCTCCAGATCTTCCTAGTTCATACAAAGGCAACCTAACAAAATCTAATCTTGCCTTTTGTGTTCATCAGTTCAGTTCATCCAGCTCATGATGAAAAAGAGCATTTGTCAGTAGCTTGATAAGAGGTGACATTAAGCCTGAAACATTGCAGCTGTGGTATGAGCTTATGTTTTGTTTTTTTTATATACGCTTTCTTATATTCTCATTCTTTCCCATTATTTTTGTATTGAATCCATTGGTGGATGACCACAGAAGAAAGTGCATCTGGCTCTTTAAATTACCAGAGGAGTGCGTTTAGTTTTTTATCTTCTTTTTAAGGCGACCCATACAAGAATCGGCGATACCATGATGAGGCAGATCAGAGTGCATTACAAAGGATGACTCGTCTGCGAGTGGCTTGGACAGCCCAAGAGGATGGCTTGCTCATGTTGTGCCGAATAGCAAGTAACATTCTGAATAAAAAGGTATTCAAGCATCTGTTAAGGTGGCCATACAAGGGCCCACCTGTATGGTACTCCAGCTTATTGGGCCAGTGGTTAAATGGAAGGATACTATATAAGGGGCCATACAAGTATATGGCCAGTCTTTTGTTCTATTTGTATAGTTTGACTGACTGAACTGCTAGAACAGCAGGAACTGAAGAGGGAAAGCATCTCCTCTTGCTTTTGTAGTGAAATAAGTGTTTGGAAAATGTAATGTTTTATGCTACAGGAGACCCCTTGCCTAGGAAGTGAATGTGAAGCCTTGGTACTTTGACACATGGTGGGTGGGTGGGTGCAGATATGCTTGAAAGACAAAAAGACTAAATATGCAAAAATCGCCCTGTATACCATTACCTTATGGCAAAGACTGTAAGTATACGCTCAGAATCCGGAACCAATGTCCCTGAAGTCAAAGCACAATCAATAACCCATTATCTGAATGTCAGATATAAATGTGGCTAATTTATCAGTAAAAGAGAAAACCTGATATATAAATATATAATATATATTTATATAAATATGCTTACATTTAAACCTTATTATGGACACCCAATAACACAACAATGTTAAAGGTTTCATTAAAAAAATGACTTTTTCCAATATTTTTCTTGACCTCACAGTTGTGCTCTCTGGTTAGAGGGTTGGCATTTAGAAATGTGTTAATCGGTACTTCTTTGCAATAATCACTAGAACCAAGTACACCCACAGGTCTAAGAAATTGCCGTTGAAATGAATAAGGCATCAATTCCAGCCATTTTGTTCCCAACCATGGAACTGTTAAGCACTTAGTGGCAAAATGCAGGGAAAGCAAAGCTGTCTTTGCCCTAAATAGCATTGTCCACCAAATGTTTTACAGATGGCACTGGTTTTATGGATAGCTTAGCCAAAATACTTCACATTTTGCACTTTGTAGCACTTACCCAAGTTGTCTGCTCTTAAGAAAGTGACTTGATAAAATAACGTTCTAATATAATATAAGGGGGTAATGAAATAAATGTGTATTTTAAATATTCTTTATTTTAAATGTTTCTAGGTGAAAAGACCATTTGTTCCTTGGCAAGTTGTCCGAGATATTATGCATGCTAGCTTGGAAGAATCACTTGATAAAACATCTCATTCTGTTGGTCGAAGAGCTCGTTACACTATAAAAAATCCCCAGACATATCTTAACTATAAGTAAGTAAATTTTTGTTTGCCTATTTGGGACTTAGCTTCTGCTCACCCATTAAGACAGCTCTTAAAGATATATTGCAACAGTTGCGCTATAGTGGAGTTACCAGATTATTAAAAAATTCAAGGACATGTCTAGAAAATCCAGCTAGAAGGGCTGCAACATGCATTTAGTCCTAGAAATCTACAAGCGATCTGGAATTCTTATACTATGGCATATATGTCAAACACAAGGCCCGGGGGCCAAATCCGGCCCACCTGGCTGTTTTATGTGGCCCTTGGTAAGTGTGTCTGACCATCCAGCCTGATCAATTTCCAATTTTCTCACATAGTAACTAAAACTAAGGGGTATATTTATCATGCTGTGTAAAATGTGGAGTGAAGCATTATCACTAATGCTGCCCAAGGCATCCAATCAGTAATCAGATTTCAACAGTAGCAAAGCATCTATTGGCTGCTATGAGCAACATCACCGGTAATGTCTTACTCCACTTTTTACACATTTTGGTAAATATACCCCTTAGTATCTTAATATTAATAAAAAATTTGGCCCGCGACTTAGCATGTGTTTTAGATTTTGGCCCCCTTATGTGATTGAGTTTGACACCCCTGCTCTAGGCTATGAGCTGTAACTATCATTCCCCTTACAGTTACTGGTCTGTATGATTTCATCATTGTCATCCACAGGTTCTTTAGTATTACTGGGTGTAAGGCAGCATTAGTGGATGTCCGCTTGCTAGACATGATCTGTGTTGTTTTTCACCTACTACCACTCAGTGGTGCAAGTATTCCCATGATTTAGTAATTGTATAAAGCTGAACTGTTAAAAGTATAGTTTGTTGTTTGCTTTGGTTCTGGGGGTGTTTTGTCTTTACCTCAAGTTCTTTTTTACTTTTACTTTACTTTACTTTCAGACCCTTTACTTACTAACAGTACGCATACTAAGCCAGAACTAAATAGAGGGGGTGTCTGTGTTCACTTTGTTTTTTAAGGTCTCCACCTATCCACAACTATGTCATGTTTTTACATCAATGTATCCTGTTAGTTCATTTGTTCAAGGAAATATATATTTTTAATGTAACCCAGAAATTTTTCTTAAGAGTATGCTTGGCAGAAGTCTACCAGGATAAAACACTTATTGAAGAGTTTATGGCTGTAAAGAAGAATTATGATGATCCTAAAGTGAGTATATTGTCCACTGACTGTGATACTGCTATGTATACTTTACTCTGCTACCTCAGTAAAGTGCATGAAGAGCATGGGCTTGAAAGACTTTTAAGGGGTTGTATAACCATTTTCATGAAAAATGTATGCTCTTCTAGCTACATAAAAATAGGGATCTGCCATTTCTGTGAATGTGTAGCCCACACTCTTACACCAAAAAGTTATAAAATTGATACCTTAAATTTCCATTGTACTTCTAATCCTAGTTCCCTCCTAGACAAACTTACAGAGAATATAGTGGGGTGGGGGTTGCTTACTTTTCCACTAATGCTTTGTATAAACCAACTGGCTGCAGAGATTGCCCCAGAACCTAAGCATTTTGTGCAAAGCATTAAAAAAATAAAATAGATCCTGATGTATGGATTTACTTGTAATTAATTTCTCTAGGCACTAGATGGAGCTGTGTAATGTGGTCTTATGGGGGTTGTTGGCTATTTTCTGTAACATTTACCTGAGGAGGAACCCTGCTTTGTCCAAAGCATGTAGTGCCAGGGTAGATTTGTCCAGTGTTACAATTTATAGGCCAACTAATTTTCAAGGTGCAGAACAAGTGGAACCATTTAATTTGAACCAGTTAGTGTGCCTTTTTGTTAAGGTAATTCTTATTCATTTTCTAACAAAATCAAGTTAAAGTCACACAAGGTCAAGGTTAACAGCTCCGTAGACAGAGACATCAAAAGCTTAAGTCAGGAACTATTATGGCTTTATTATAGGTCCTTGACTTGGCCAGAGAGACACAACTTTCTAGGTAGTGTGTCTTTACGTTAATGCAGAATGTAATTGACTGTGTAGATATGCACTACACTAACATGAATTTTATTGTGCATTCCATTTTCTGTTTATTTAAGGTATTTAAGGCTTATATCTTAACAGTACTAATTAAAGGGCCTATAAAACCTTATGAATTTCATCTTAAAGGTGAAGGAAACGCTAATAAAGAGTTAATCTCAAGCTGCAGGCATACCTTCAGTTGTCTCAATAGTGCCCTTAAGTCTCCCCATATTTCACCTGGGGAGTGAGTTCTTAGCATTCTTGAGGGAGGGGTGAGCAGGAGAGAGCAGAGAGCTGCGTGTTTCTGGCACATGAATTACAGACAAGAAATCTTTTGACAAAGAAGTCAGTGCAGTGTTTCTGTGAGTGTTTATGGCTGTATTTACATAGACCTTTCTGATAAAGCTTACTTAGTTTTTACCTTTCCTTCTCCTTAAATTGTTCTTAATACAATAGCTTTGCTATTGCTGCCTCTCCTGAGAGAATCTTTATCTGCCTAACAACGTACAACTCATGTCGTTGGCAGATAAAGCCTTTTTCTGCAACAACATACACCGTACGTAATTCGCAGTTAAAGGGTTAATGTGGTCCTGTTTGACTGACTTCACCGCCAGTTATCTTATACCACCCCACTGACTGTCAGGTTGCTCATCCTTCTGAATCTGAAACACTATAAGGAGCTAGGGGCTGATTCAGTAATACTTTTCTACAATAACTCTTTATAGCTTTTAATATCTTCATTTTTCAAAACTATAGAGAAAGTAATGAATACAAATATGATGCCAGTTTAAAACTATGTTCTTGTGTTTAAGGTTTGTGCTGCAGAGTATAAAGAACTTGTAGAAAGACTCAAGAAGAAATTTAGTTCTACTCTGGGTTATCCAACATATGAAATTCCTGATACTGTTGATGAACTCTTTGCCAGGTAAGATGTTCTATTTATTATTGTGTTGGGTTGAACATACTGTTCTTCGACTTCAGCTTATTCTTCCGCTTTTTCTTCTTCCTCTTAGCGCCCCCCATTTTCTAAACGCTACTCCTCCTACAGTTTTAGGGGTACAACACCCAAACTCTCCACACTTCTTCGCCCTATAGCGGAGCAGGTTGTTTGTGCTTTTCTAAGCGATCCTGCCCCCCGTCTTTTTGTGGCGCCGCTCCGAACCCCCCAATTTTCCCATTGACTTTGACAGGGAAGATTTTCATACTGCTGCCACACGTACAGTTTTGAGGCTACACCCCCCAAACTTGAATAACATACTCATGGGGTCAGCCTAAATGAAAATATGGTGATTGTTGGATGCCCAAAAGTGGGCGTAGCTGTGAACAGCCAATCGGATTTTACCTATTGACTTGGCGGAAATCCAACCTGTTGCCATTCTCACAGTAATAACACCAGGGTCCCCAAACTTTGCAGAGTTAGGCACCAGGTAACTGCAGTTCAAGGTTAGAAAAGTGGGCGGAGCCACCAACAGCCAATCAGGTTTTACCTATTGACTTTCAATGGGGAAATTCAACCTGCTGCCATTCTCGCAGTATTAACACCAGGGTCCCCAAACTTCTTACAGTTGGTAACTAGGGGGCTGCAATTTTAGTTTTGAAAAGTGGGCGGAGCCACCAACAGCCAATCCAATTTCATCCATTGAATTTTATTGGTTTAAATATAAAATGCTGTCATTAAACACTATTTATGCCAGGGTGCCCACTGTTTGTCACTGGGTGACTTCAACTCAAGGTTACAAAAAGTGAGCACAACCACCAATCAGTGGGGAAATTTAAATTGCTGCCATTCAGACACTATTAAAACCAGGATCCCCAATCTTTGCACAGCTAATTAGACTTCACCGGTTTGAATTTAAAATGCTGCTGCTTCTCACACTATTTATGTTAAGGTTCCCAAACTTTGCACAGTCAGTCACTGGCTGACTACGAATTCAGGGTTAGAAAAAGTGGACGGAGCCACCAACAGCCAATCACATTTCACCTATTTACTTTCAATGGTGAAGTGTAAAATGCTGTCAGTTCCACAATTTTTACGCCTAAGTCCCCAAACTTTGCAAAGTTGGTCACTGGTAGACTGCAGTTTAAAAGTAGGAAAAATGGGTTGGCCACTAATAGCCAATCAGATTTCATCCATTGAATTTTATTGGTTTAAATTTAAAATGCTGTCATTCTCACACTATGACTTCAACTCAATGTTAGAAAAAGTGGGCACACACACCAACCATCAATCACAATTTACCTATTGACTTTTATTGGTTTAAATTTAAACTGCTGCCGTTTACCTATTAATCCTAGGGTCCCTAAACTTTGCAGAATTTATCACTGGGTAACTGCAGTTCCAGGTTAGAAAAGTGGGCGGAGCCACCAACCTCCAATCAGATGTCACTCGTTGACTTTCAGCAGGGAAATTTAAATTGCTGCCATTCAGACACTATTAAAACCAGGGTTCCCAATCTTTGCACAGTGGTTTTTACTATATAACTGTGGTCCAAGGTTAGAAAAAGTGGGTGGAGCCAACAGATCAGATTTAATTCAGTGACTTCACGTTTTTCAAACCAACATGAAGTTTGTTCTCAAACTTTCCTTTTTAGTTGTTTCTGTCTTTGTTTAATCAGCACCTACATTTAATTGTTCTCCTGTATACATACAAACAGATAATAGAGAACAAAGTAAAATGAAAAACATTTTATTCAACTCTAAGGCAAGAACCAATGAAGCAGTTGAGTTGCCCACGATAGATCCTTGCTATCGCAGGCAACAAACGGCAAGAATAGTTACCCGTGGAAAGACCTTTGCATTGCTTTGGTAATCCGAAAGTCTAAAGTTTGGCCACATCTAGGAAACCATAATAACTACTCAGATGTTGGAAGTTTGGGGTTACTAGACAAGTAGCCAACTTAACAATGCTTTTTAATAAATATATATATATACCTCAAAAAGCACTGTCACTGCACTCATCCATAGTGTGAATCCCGGTGCTCTGCAACTTCAGGACGCCGTCACATCCCTCCACAACAGATAAATTTGAAAAAGATGCGGCACACGGATTATTTGCAAAAAAGTGTATTAAAAGAATCACATCACATATGCCATAGTCATGGCCAAAATTCTTTGCACCCCAGAAATTTTTCCAGAAAATCAAGTATTTCTCACAGAAAAGCATTGCAGTAACATTTGTTTTGCTATACACATGTATATTCCCTTTGTGTGTATTGGAACAGAACAAAAAAGGGAGGAAAAAAAGCAAATTGGACATAATGTCACACAAAACTCCAAAAATGGGCTGGACAAAATTATTGGCACCCTTAACTTAATATTTGGTTGCACCCCCTGTGGAAAAAAATAACTGAAATCAGTCGCTTCCTATAACCATCAATAAGTTTCTTACACCTCTCACCGGGAATTTCGGACCACTCTTCCTTTGCAAACTGCTCCAGGTCTCTTATTGCAAGGGCGCCTTTTCCCAACAGCAATTTTAAGATCTCTCCACAGATGTTCAATGGGATTTAGATCTGGACTCATTGCTGGCCACTTAGGAACTCTCCAGCGCTTTGTTGCCATCCATATCTGGGTGTTTTTTTTACATATGTTTGGGGTCATTGTCCTGCTGGAAGACCCAAGATCTCGGACACAAACCCACATTTCTGACACTGGGCTCTACAGTAATACCCAAAATCCTTTGGTAATCCTCAGATTTCATGATGCCTTGCACACATTCAAGGCACCCAGTGCCAGAGGCAGCAAAACAACCCCAAAACCTCATTGAACCTCCACCATATTTCACTGTAGGTACTGTGTTTTTTTCTTTGTAGGCCTCATTCCATTTTCGGTAAAGTAGAATGATGTGCTTTACCAAAAAGCCCTATCTTGGTCTCATCTGTCCACAAGATGTTTTCCCAGAAGGATTGTGGCTTACTCAAGTACATTTTGGCAAACTGTAGTCTTGCTTTTTTATGTCTCTGTGTCAGCAGTGTGGTCCTCCTGGGTCTCCTGCCATAGGGTTTCATTTCATTTAAATGTTGACGGATAATTCGCGCTGACACTGATGCTCCCTGAGCCTGCAGGACAGCTTGAATTTCTTCGGAACTTGTTTGGGGCTGCTTATCCACCATCCGGACTATCCTGTGTAAGATTTTTGACTATATATAATAATATAATAATAATATTAATCACCCCTCTTACTAGGGTTCCGGTTCTTTTGAGAAGCAGAAAAAGAACCCACACCAATAAGTGTATATTAAAAAGAATATATTGAGTAGCAAATCAATGGACGGTTACAATGAAAAGATTAGTTAACACAACAAAATATATTTACATTATTTACATATACAGATTAATAACAAAGTCTACATCATCATAGCTACCAATAAACAAAGAACATGAAGGTCTGGTTCCTTTTCTCTAGCCATGGCCGCCTCTCTGGTCTGTCTCACATCCTCCCTGGTCACTTCTGATCCAGTCCCCAGGTGCTCCACCCAGGTTGCTCTGTCCAGTCCACATTTATACACCTTTCAGCCACTGCTCCCCCACATTCCAACTGATCAGATGGGGGTTGATAAAAACCACACCTTGCCCATTGTTCAGTAACTGTTGAGTTTTATGGCTTCTCGCAGACATACTGTTCCACCACCATCCACAGAAAAACCCTTTGATATGGAGATTTGGCTTCAGGTGCAACTTGAACAACTGGTTTATAGGACTCAGTAGAACTTCCATCTACACAGTGTATGACACATAAATATGTATAGAGCCACAAACACACACACACACATATATATATATATATATATATATATCACAAATAATGGCACCCAAGATACACGATTTCTTACACCTGCGTTGCAACCTTTCATCAATTTTTCTCTTCCGTCCACGCCCAGGAAGATTAGCTACAGTGCCATGGGTTGCAAACTTCTTGATAATGTTACGCACTGTGGACAAAGGCAAATCTAGATCTCTGGAGATGGACTTGTAACTTTGTGATTGTTAATGTTTTACCACAATTTTGGTTCTCAAGTCCCCAGACAGTTCTCTTCTTCTCTTTCTGTTGTCCATGTTTAGTGTGGCACACACAGACACACAATGCAAAGACTAAGGGGTATATTTATCATTCTGTGTAAAAAGTGGAGTGAAGCATTACCAGTGATGTTGCCCAGGGCAACCAATCAGCAATTAGATTTCAACAGTTAGAAAATCAAAGCAAAGCAACTGATTGGCTGCTATGAGCAACATCACCTGTGATGTTTTACTCCGCTTTTTACACAGCATGATAAATATACTTCTAAGTGAACGTCTCTCCTTTTTATCTGCTTTCAGGTGTGATTTTTATATTGCCCACACCTGTTACTTGCCCCAGGTGAGTTTAAAGGAGCATCACATGTTTGAAACAATCTTATTTATCCACAATTTTGAAAGGGTGTCAATAATTTTGTCCAGCCCATTTTTGGAGTTTTGTGTGACATTATGTCCAATTTGCTTTTTTTCCTCCCTTTTTTGTTCTGTTCCAATACACACAAAGGGAATAAACATGTGTATAGCAAAACATGTTTTACTGCAATACTTTTCTGTGAGAAATACTTGATTTTCTGGAAAAATTGTGTTGATGCACACCAGAAAAATTTTATCAAAAAAGTTAATGTGATCCAAATAAAATGAGTAACTTTTTTTGATAAAATTTTCCTGGTGTGCATCAGCATTTTCTACATATTTATATTGTTTCTTTGATTTGCACCCAGGTTGCAACTCCTATAAGTGTGTGCCTCAGCCTTTTTCTACATATATATATTTCACAAATTTGGTATATACTTTTGCCTAGGTTACTACAAAAAAAAATGTTATTCCTTTCTTATGCCTTATAAACCACTGAATCAAAGGACTGTTTTTGTATTTGTAACAGGTACAGAATTTTGGCCGTGGGGGAACAAACAGATAAAGAGGGGGGAACAGAAATTCTTGACAGGTATGTACAGTTGACAGTGCTAATATACTATTACAATACAAGTAAGCCTTCGGTACCTCAGGCAATATTTAAACCCCTGAGGATCTTATTGTCTGTCATTTAGTCTTTTCTAACTAGTGATCTCCAACTAAAAACTGATCACTTCCTTCAATAATCATTAAATGTTATTGAAAACAACAATTTTGTTTTTATAGTTTCCATTCCCAGACTGCTTTTATAAATTCTTGTGCTGGTTAAATGTGTTTTTGAGGCACTTTAGCATCGGTATTTTGTCTGTGATAAAGGAATTTCTGCACCAGTGTCGGACTGGCCCACCAGGATACCAGGAAAACTCCCGGGGGGCCCAGGTGTCAGTGGGCCCTCCTGCTTCTAACTACTTAGCCTATTTCATGGTCATTCCTTATTTCTGTATGGGAACAAGGAAGCCTGATAGATGGAAGAGTTTAAGTATAGTATGTAAAAAAAAAAAAGGCTAGGATAATAAAGAGTTTGAGGGAGGAAAGAAGGAATTAAAGTTTTGAGAGTGGGCTCATGGTCCAGGTTTTTCTGGTGGGCTCCTGCCATCTCAGTACGAAACTGTTCTGCACAGTTTGATTCATATGGGCCCTCTGTTTCTAACTTATTAATTCATTATTTTGTTGCAGTGTGAATGATATCTATGGTCTGGTAGTGGAGAACCTTATTTTGAGTACATTGTCTCTCTCTGACAAGCAGATAAAAACCTGTCGATCACTTCAAGTAAGTAACCGCAATCCGCCAGCTATAGTTTACAATATTTGCTGTTGTGCATACATTTTAGCTATACAGCAGCCTTAAGATGCAATGTTATAGCTAAAGTCATAGATGCATATGCCCAACTTCAACTTCTGATGAATTAGTGAAATGTACCAAATATATAACATGTGTTTTTTAGTTGTGAATAATTTGCTTGTGTGTGTATTTTTTAAGTCCATTATTACAGTTGTACCCCGATATGTAATAAAAGGTAGCAAGTTATGTAAGATGTTTGCTTTTAAACAAGTGACCAGTAACTGCTACCTGCTGATTGGTTGGTATAGGTTACTGCACCTGTGCAAACTTAGTGCATTTTATTACACCCCTTAGTACTTTATTTTGAAAGTCGTTGAATATTCTAAACAGAAGGCAGTAAATGACAGTCTTTCTATACAAGATGTGTGCTCCCAAACCAACACCAGCTTCCAATCTGCCAAGTAAATCCTGCTGTAAAATTCCATGAAGCTCAAGTGAAGACATAAAAAAGTTAATTTCAAAGTGTATATAGAGAATGCATTGAAGCACACTTTTTTCTTTTTTCTAAGCACAGAGTGTATATACTATATTGTCAAGTTCTGCAAACTTGTAGATTAACAGATAATTCTTGTGTCAATATTTACCTTTATTTAGGTATTAAAAAAATGCCATTCAATGTGGATACATACCGTCTTCTTTTAAATTTTATATGAGCCAACCCTATTATGTTTCATGAGTGTGTTGTTGGGAGATTGCTGTCCATGTTTCACACATAACTGCACCACAGGGTCAACACATAGCAAACATACTTACAAAACAAACAGATCCGGAGCGCATAGAATGGGGGAAAAAAGAAAAACAATAATAGTGTAGTAACGTTTAAATATTGTGACAGTATTAAACCCCGTTTAAAGTTCCCAGTGTTCAATAAATTAATATTAACACCAAGTGTGGTACTGCTAACTGCTCACCAGATGGCAGTGTTGTTGAAGTAAAATAAACGTCATGTGTTCATTGCAGACTTGTAGCTGTTTGAACGGATATTGTATCCCTGGGATGTGTCTCAATTGTATCGATGTATCCTCCACGTCTGATTATCCTTATGTGCACTGTGGCTATATCCTCATTGAGGCATACAAAAAGGAAAAAACCGCCACTAGTGCAATATGATTTATTATAAAACAATATATAAAGAATAAAACTTACAGTATGTAGTCAGATATAGGAACTCAATAGCCCGAAAAGCCCAACGCGTTTCGTGCACTGCTCGGTGCACTTCCTCAGGAGCAAGAATCAAGTGGTGTCTCTTTCTCAGTAGCCCAACTTATATAGCCCTAATAAACTCCTCCTCTGTGTGTCATGTGGACCTCTTGTCTGACGTTTATGACGTCATCCACTATGACCTCTTGTCTGACGTTTATGATGTCATCCACTATGACCCTTATGTTTTCATAGCAACTTAATGGTAATGAGCTATATTAGTAAGGAAACAGGGGTATATAGTACAAAGCACACTTAGGTAAGCCTAGAAAGAATCGTGGTGGCTGTTATAATCGGCAATTACTATGTGAACTTAAAAAACCAAACGTATAGCTGGAGTGTATCATGCTATAGAGTAGAAAGTATGATGCTGAGACGTATAGTCCAAAAGGCCGTGGGGGCGCCAGTCCCCAGAGGTGCCTTCCTACTTACGCTCCAACCTAGAAACCCCCTGGTGAAGTCGGAATAGGTATGTCAGCCAGACGCGTTGCCATAGCAACGCACCAAGCATAGCTGCTCCGTAAGCTGCCCCCAGCAACAAAGTATGTCGACATGCTGCTAGGCACGTTATCATAGCAACGTGCTATGTGTAAACGATCCGTAAGGCTCCCCTAGCAGCGTGTTAGGTGAATAAACTACCAAGCTCATAGCTGCAGTAAGGCGCTCTGTGTACAGCGCATCAGTAGAACATTATGTGCAGGTGACTAAGTGAGTAACAATCGATCTAGACGAAGTGTAAATAAAACCGAATATAGGTGTCCTATATTCCTACAACCTTGTGGGGTAAGGATCTATACTAAATAAAAGTTTACTGGCTAGCTAACTAGCTAATTATCATAGCCCCCCACCCTGTTAAAAGGGTAACATGCATTACCATAAAATCATGTTGAGCCATAGTGGACTACAGCAATGAATTATATAATATACAACTGATGTTTTGAGGGGATTGCGACATCATAAATATGGCTACTGCTAAAATGATTCTTTAAAAAAAAAAAAAAAAAAATTTTTTTAAAAATTATTAAAAGATGTTAAATAACATATAGTTAAAAGGCAGCTAGGTCAAGATCAATGTTGAGGCCCATTGGCTGTAAAGTATTTAGTTTAAATATCCAGAACGTTTCACGTTGTCTAAGTTTCGTGAGTCTATCCCCCCCCCTAATTTTGGATGAAATCTGTTCTAATTCCATGAACACTAAGCCAGCGGGATCACTATTGTGTGCTAATTTATAGTGTCTTGATACACTGTGATCCATTTTTCCTTTTTTTATATTGCGGACATGTTCCATGATCCTAGTGCCAACACTTCTTATAGTTCGACCTACATAAAGTTTCTTACAGGGACATAACAGCAAATAGATAATGTATATCGATCTACAATTAATGAATACCTTGGGGACAGGAAATTCCCCATTAATCTGGTTCTTGGGGATAACAAATGTACAGGCACTACATCGCTTTTTTCCACATTTGTAAGTACCTTTCAGACCAAACATGTTGCAACTGGACTGTGCCTCATCGCGGTCCCAAACTTTAGAGGGAGCTATCACATTGCTAAGTGTTTTGGACTTACGAAAGGAAACTTTAGGGACCTGCTTGCATTTATCACCTAATATGGGATCGGCTGATAGCACGTTCCAATGCTTGTGTATGATTTTACGGATGTGGTAGGCTGCTGTATTATATTTCGTGTAAAAGTTAAACTGACACTTATTTGGGGTTCTATCCTGCAAGGTAATAGTGGGTTTTTGTTTTTTGTTTAGTAACTGGTTTCTGTCTCTATTTAGTGCCTGATGTTCCGCCTCCTTTAACCAAGTGGATTTATAACCTTTGTTCAGAAATCTCTCTTCTAAGGTAGCACATTCCCTCATGAAATCAACATCTCTTGAGCAGTTGCGCCTTGCTCGTAAGTACTGACCTTTGGGGATGTTTCTGATCCACTGCGCATGGTGGTTACTGGTGGCGTGTAGTAGACCATTACGGTCCGTGGGTTTACGATACAGTTTAGTCTCTATTTTACCATCAAGGCTGAATAGAGTTAAGTCCAAAAAATCCACTTTAGTGGCACTTATATCCGCTGTGAATTTTAAATTATGAGTATTCAAATTAATGTGTGAAATAAACTCTTTCATCAGCTCCTCTGGACCATCCCAGATAAATAATAAATCGTCGATATATCTAGTATAGAGTATGATGTGTTTATGAAAAATAGGGGACCCCCAAATGAATTCATCTTCCCACACTGACATGTAAAGGTTGGCATATGATGGTGCAAATTTGCTACCCATTGCTGTACCTTGTTTCTGTAAATAAAACTCTTTATTAAATATGAAATAATTATGTGTGAGAATGAAGGAAATACTGTCAATTAAAAAAGATTGAAGAGCCTGGGGGAGGGCACTTTCTGTATGTAGTTTGTGTCTAATGGCCCCTAATCCACTGTCGTGTGGTATATTGGTGTATAGGGCTGCCACATCACATGTTATCCATCTGTAGGACTCTTTCCAACAAAAGCCTTTTAATTTATTGAGTAGGTCGATGGTGTCTCTTAGATATGATCTCTGTTTGGTGACTATTTCCTGCAAAAAATGGTCAACAAACTCTGACAGATTACTGGTTAATGAGTCTATACCAGAAATGATAGGTCTACCCGGAGGTAGGCTAGGATGTTTATGTATCTTTGGGAGGTGATAGTAGAGGGGTATTCTAGGGTGCCGTGCCAAGAGATAGTTAAATTCTCTATCTTCAATTGTGCCCGCTGCCTTAGCTGTTGACAGCAGTGTGTGTAATTCCTTGGTGAAAGTTTTGGTGGGATCCACCTTTAATTTGAGATACACTACATTATCCCCCAAAATTCTATCCGCTTCCACACACTGCTGTCAACAGCTAAGGCAGCGGGCACAATTGAAGATAGAGAATTTAACTATCTCTTGGCACGGCACCCTAGAATACCCCTCTACTATCACCTCCCAAAGATACATAAACATCCTAGCCTACCTCCGGGTAGACCTATCATTTCTGGTATAGACTCATTAACCAGTAATCTGTCAGAGTTTGTTGACCATTTTTTGCAGGAAATAGTCACCAAACAGAGATCATATCTAAGAGACACCATCGACCTACTCAATAAATTAAAAGGCTTTTGTTGGAAAGAGTCCTACAGATGGATAACATGTGATGTGGCAGCCCTATACACCAATATACCACACGACAGTGGATTAGGGGCCATTAGACACAAACTACATACAGAAAGTGCCCTCCCCCAGGCTCTTCAATCTTTTTTAATTGACAGTATTTCCTTCATTCTCACACATAATTATTTCATATTTAATAAAGAGTTTTATTTACAGAAACAAGGTACAGCAATGGGTAGCAAATTTGCACCATCATATGCCAACCTTTACATGTCAGTGTGGGAAGATGAATTCATTTGGGGGTCCCCTATTTTTCATAAACACATCATACTCTATACTAGATATATCGACGATTTATTATTTATCTGGGATGGTCCAGAGGAGCTGATGAAAGAGTTTATTTCACACATTAATTTGAATACTCATAATTTAAAATTCACAGCGGATATAAGTGCCACTAAAGTGGATTTTTTGGACTTAACTCTATTCAGCCTTGATGGTAAAATAGAGACTAAACTGTATCGTAAACCCACGGACCGTAATGGTCTACTACACGCCACCAGTAACCACCATGCGCAGTGGATCAGAAACATCCCCAAAGGTCAGTACTTACGAGCAAGGCGCAACTGCTCAAGAGATGTTGATTTCATGAGGGAATGTGCTACCTTAGAAGAGAGATTTCTGAACAAAGGTTATAAATCCACTTGGTTAAAGGAGGCGGAACATCAGGCACTAAATAGAGACAGAAACCAGTTACTAAACAAAAAACAAAAACCCACTATTACCTTGCAGGATAGAACCCCAAATAAGTGTCAGTTTAACTTTTACACGAAATATAATACAGCAGCCTACCACATCCGTAAAATCATACACAAGCATTGGAACGTGCTATCAGCCGATCCCATATTAGGTGATAAATGCAAGCAGGTCCCTAAAGTTTCCTTTCGTAAGTCCAAAACACTTAGCAATGTGATAGCTCCCTCTAAAGTTTGGGACCGCGATGAGGCACAGTCCAGTTGCAACATGTTTGGTCTGAAAGGTACTTACAAATGTGGAAAAAAGCGATGTAGTGCCTGTACATTTGTTATCCCCAAGAACCAGATTAATGGGGAATTTCCTGTCCCCAAGGTATTCATTAATTGTAGATCGATATACATTATCTATTTGCTGTTATGTCCCTGTAAGAAACTTTATGTAGGTCGAACTATAAGAAGTGTTGGCACTAGGATCATGGAACATGTCCGCAATATAAAAAAAGGAAAAATGGATCACAGTGTATCAAGACACTATAAATTAGCACACAATAGTGATCCCGCTGGCTTAGTGTTCATGGGATTAGAACAGATTTCATCCAAAATTAGGGGGGGGGATAGACTCACGAAACTTAGACAACGTGAAACGTTCTGGATATTTAAACTAAATACTTTACAGCCAATGGGCCTCAACATTGATCTTGACCTAGCTGCCTTTTAACTATATGTTATTTAACATCTTTTAATAATTTTTAAAAAAATTTTTTTTTTTTTTTTTTTTAAAGAATCATTTTAGCAGTAGCCATATTTATGATGTCGCAATCCCCTCAAAACATCAGTTGTATATTATATAATTCATTGCTGTAGTCCACTATGGCTCAACATGATTTTATGGTAATGCATGTTACCCTTTTAACAGGGTGGGGGGCTATGATAATTAGCTAGTTAGCTAGCCAGTAAACTTTTATTTAGTATAGATCCTTACCCCACAAGGTTGTAGGAATATAGGACACCTATATTCGGTTTTATTTACACTTCGTCTAGATCGATTGTTACTCACTTAGTCACCTGCACATAATGTTCTACTGATGCGCTGTACACAGAGCGCCTTACTGCAGCTATGAGCTTGGTAGTTTATTCACCTAACACGCTGCTAGGGGAGCCTTACGGATCGTTTACACATAGCACGTTGCTATGATAACGTGCCTAGCAGCATGTCGACATACTTTGTTGCTGGGGGCAGCTTACGGAGCAGCTATGCTTGGTGCGTTGCTATGGCAACGCGTCTGGCTGACATACCTATTCCGACTTCACCAGGGGGTTTCTAGGTTGGAGCGTAAGTAGGAAGGCACCTCTGGGGACTGGCGCCCCCACGGCCTTTTGGACTATACGTCTCAGCATCATACTTTCTACTCTATAGCATGATACACTCCAGCTATACGTTTGGTTTTTTAAGTTCACATAGTAATTGCCGATTATAACAGCCACCACGATTCTTTCTAGGCTTACCTAAGTGTGCTTTGTACTATATACCCCTGTTTCCTTACTAATATAGCTCATTACCATTAAGTTGCTATGAAAACATAAGGGTCATAGTGGATGACATCATAAACGTCAGACAAGAGGTCATAGTGGATGACGTCATAAACGTCAGACAAGAGGTCCACATGACACACAGAGGAGGAGTTTATTAGGGCTATATAAGTTGGGCTACTGAGAAAGAGACACCACTTGATTCTTGCTCCTGAGGAAGTGCACCGAGCAGTGCACGAAACGCGTTGGGCTTTTCGGGCTATTGAGTTCCTATATCTGACTACATACTGTAAGTTTTATTCTTTATATATTGTTTTATAATAAATCATATTGCACTAGTGGCGGTTTTTTCCTTTTTGTATGCCTCAATGAGGATATAGCCACAGTGCACATAAGGATAATCAGACGTGGAGGATACATCGATACAATTGAGACACATCCCAGGGATACAATATCCGTTCAAACAGCTACAAGTCTGCAATGAACACATGACGTTTATTTTACTTCAACAACACTGCCATCTGGTGAGCAGTTAGCAGTACCACACTTGGTGTTAATATTAATTTATTGAACACTGGGAACTTTAAACGGGGTTTAATACTGTCACAATATTTAAACGTTACTACACTATTATTGTTTTTCTTTTTTCCCCCATTCTATGCGCTCCGGATCTGTTTATTTCGTTGAGTTTACTTCGGAACCCAGTCAAAGGGGTTGTTTTAAGACGGAGCTGCAGTAAAGAAAACTTTTACACATCTAATTTTGTTACACGATTCAAGTAAAGACTGGACACTTTATTATTTGCTAGCGCTGAGGACTTTTTTGGTATTGTTTTTTACCTCACTACATATACTTACAAAACACATTATAGATGCCATGTGTAGGTACACTTAGGGGTATATTTATCATGCTGTGTAAAAAGTGGAGTAAAACATCACCGGTGATGTTGTATATAGCAGCAAATCAGATGCTTTGATTTGATATTCTAACCTGTTGAAATCTAATTGCTGATTGGTTGCTCTGGGTAACCAGTAATGCTGTACTTCACTTTTTACACAGCGTGATAAATATACCCCTTAGGGTATGCAGTGCTTTATAAGAACTGATGCAATAAAAGGGAAACAACAAATTTAAAGGAAACATAATATAAGTGAAAATCCCCCTCATCTTGTAGGTAGTATTGAGTAATATATGGTACAGCTTTTACTCAGGGCTAAAAATGATAATTCATTTTAAACTGGCCCCTTTATTGGAGCTCCTCATAGATCCACTTGGGTCCCTGTCTGAGGGTTGGGGTATGCTAACTATTCCTGCCAGAAGCACAATAGAAGAGGGATAGCCAATCATTGCCCAGCATTCACACATGCAAAGACAGGGTCGGACTGGGCCGCCGGGACACCGGGAAAAATCCCAGTGGGCCCCGGCAGCCCAGTCCGACCTTTTCCGGCGCTCCCGCTACTGACTGTTCCTCCCCTGACGCGTTCAATTTATACGCGCTTGGGGGGGTTAGGGGGGCCCCTGGGGGGGGTAGGGGACACGGCTGGCTGGGGCACCTGCAGGGCCCCTGGGGCAGGAGCCCCGCTGGGCCCTGCACCCCCCTGTCCGACCCTGTGCAAAGACAGACTTCGGTTCCCTATCAGGTCCATCCAGTTGTATCCTACAGTGCAGTGTGCTGAGTGCTTTCGGCTTCCCTCCACAGCCTAGGAAAGGGGGTAGCAGGAAGCAAAACAGACATGTGAGACTGTTATTATGAGAGAAAATTTTCAATAAATCAGCCTGAAAAACATTACTCTGTTTTTAGAGGAGTTTAATGCACTGCCACATTCTTGTTTTTTACACAACCTATTTAAAAGCAGCTGTTCCAATAATTTCCCATATCAAAAATCATTACATCAGAAATGTTTTTTTCCCCCTTATTTAGACTTTTCGAATTTTCAGAGCATATAGAGATGACATTTTGGTCAAGGCTTTCCTGGAATTTCAAAGTAGAAGGCTGGTAAATCGTCGAAGAGGAAATCATATGCTTGGTCCAAAGAAGCATCGTGCCTTGCCATTTGTGCCCATGTCATATCAGTTATCTCAGTCGTACTACAGGTAAATAGTGCATCACAGCTGTATTCAGTCTCTGTCATTGTTTTTCATTTCCAAAACTAATGTTTCCCTTTTCCTTAGGCTCTTTACTTGGCGGTTTCCGATTGCAACCTGCACAGAGTCCTTTCAGTTCCTTGAACTGCTGAAAGCAACTGGATATGAAGATCAGGTTGATAGTTTTTCATTTAGTGACCAAGATATAGAAGAAACAGATATGGTGTTGTTTCCATTGGATGGACCAGGTGGACAGTGCGCAACTGTATTATCTCTTCTGTTACTGGGCCTTGTCACAATCAGTGTTAAAATTCCAGACCAGATTGTAGTGGTGGACTCTACCCTTGTGGACAATGAAGTAATGAAAGGGTATGATATCTTACCAATAATTCCAAATAATGTATGTGTTTTCTGTTGGTATTTTGAAAAGGGAACCACAAAAATTAGTTTTTCTATAAGCTAGGGTAAGGCACCAAATGGTAATAAAAATGGCACAACCAGAACCAGAATTGTAAACATCTGCACAGCACAAAACCACTGCACCCACTGGTTACCATAAAACTGGAAGTGGTAATTTGAAGGCAGTAGTGTGCAGTATTGGGCTTATAGTGTGGCCTGCATCAGAAAATCCTACACACAGCCTGCAGAGTTTTAATGGAAAACTCAAGGAACCTCAACCTTCTGCAGGATTCTAGTACAGTATGATTAAAAAAAACACTTCTGATGATGAAAATGCTTTTCACCAACAGCAGTGTAGAAATGGCATGTACTTTATTGTTTAATAAGGTACTTAACCAATTTATTTAGCCACAGATATGACTAGTAAACATTATTAAATGTCTTGAGGGGGCTAGGAACCCTGTTTTTAGGAATAAATCAAAAAGTATAGAACACAGTTGTATAAAAGTTGTATAAAATAAAAGATTATATTTAAAATATGAGCAGTAATCAGCATGGCTTTATTAAGGACAGGTCATGTCAGACCAATTTAATTGCTTTTTATGATGAGGTGAGTAAGAAGCTGGACAGTGGGGATGCGGTAGATATAATCTATTTGGATTTTGCCAAAGCATTTGATACCATTCCCCACAAACGACTGCTTTCTAAACTAAGGTCTATTGGTCTTAGTGAAGTCGTTTGCACATGGATAGAAAACTGGCTACAGGATCGGGTACAAAGGTTGGTTGTTAATGGTACATTCTCTACTTGGAGTAAGGTTCTCAGTGGGGTCCCTCAGGGTTCTGTACTGGGTCCACTTTTGTTTAACTTGTTCATAAATGACTTAGGGGAGGTTATTATAAGTAATGTATCAGTGTTTGCAGATGACACAAAACTCTGCAGACCAGTCAATTCTATCCAGGATGTGGCATCCTTGCAGCAGGATCTTGACCAACTGGCAATCTGGGCGGCTAATGTGGATAAATGTAAGGTCATGCACCTGGGATGTAAATATATGCAAGCCACGTATACCCTTAATGGGACTGCACTAGGCAAATCCATAATGGAGAAGGACCTTGGAGTCCTTGTAGATAATAAACTTGGCTGTAGCAAGCAATGCCAGGCAGCAGCTGCAAGGGCAAACAAGGTTTTGAGCTGTACTAAAAGGGGTATAGATTCACGGGAGGAGGATGTTATTCTTCCCCTTTACAGAGCGCTGGTAAGGCCCCATCTAGAATATGCTGTTCAGTTTTGGTCTCCAGTGCTCAATCGGGACAATATTGAATTAGAGAGGGTCCAGAGAAGGGCAACTAAGCTAGTTAAGGGTATGGAAAGTCTCAGTTATGAGGAAAGACTGGCCAAGTTGGGTCTGTTTACACTGGAGAAGAGGCGCTTAAGAGGTGATATGATAACTATGTGTAAATATATAAGGGGATCATATAATAACCTCTTTATCTTTATGCTTTATTTACCAGTAGGTCCTTCCAACAGACACGAGGGCACCCACTCCATTTAGAAGAAGGGAGGTTCAGTTTAAATATTCGGAAAGGATTTTTTACTGCGAGAGCTGTGAAGCTGTGGAATTTCCTCCCTGAATCAGTCGTGCTGGCTGATACATTATATAGCTTTAAGAAGGGGCTGGATGGCTTCTTAGCAAGTGAGGGAAAACAGGGTTATGGGAGATCGCTCTTAGTACATGTTAATCCAGGGACTGGTCCGATTGCCATCTTGGAGTCGGGAAGGAATTTTTTCCCCTCTGCTGCAAGTTTGAGAGGCTTCAGATGGGTTTTTTTTGCCTTCTTCTGGATCAACTAGAAGTTAGGCATTATAGTTGAACATGATGGACGTACATCTTTTTTCAACCTAACTTACTATGTTACTATGTAAATATTTAATGCATTTTTTTGGCGTTACTGCTCCTTTAATGCAAAATAAGACTTTATTTAGCCATGGACTATGGATAGCAATGACTGAGTTAAAATGCAACAAAATGTTGTGGGTTTTTTTTAATTCCTAAAAACAGGGATATTGGCCCCCTCAAAACATTAAAATATAATCTGCTGTTGATGATTTAATTCTTTAAAAACAAATACTTTTATTTTTTGGTGTTACTGTTCCTTTAAGTGTTTACAAGTTTACATTGCTTTTGCTAGAATTAAATGAAGATAATGTACTTTATAGCAACAGTCACTGAGATTCTGTTTAAAAAGGGTAATGTGTAGTGAAAATAAAGACCCAAATTTGTCATTACCTGAGTAAATTTTAGGGCTACTAATAAACATCTGTAAAACAGTGTTACATTTAAATATGGATCTGTTTTCACAAGCAAGTCAACTGCTCTAGACTTAAATTTATAGGGATATGTTATTTTTCTCTTTAGGTTTAACATTTAAAGCTTGTGGTCTGGGCATTGTATTATTTCTATTAAACCACTGGAAATATACAAGTAAGTTAGAAATATATACTGTAAAGAGGAAGGCGTGGCTCGCCTACTTGTTTTGGTCCTTAGTGTTTCAAAGGACAGGCTACACATGCACTCTGCCGCAGGTGGTGCACGGGATGCCTAGGACAAGTGTAAAAAAAAAAAAACCTCTCATGCCACTGTATTGTATGTAGTACCATCTGTAACCATTCTAACCATTTCACTTTTTTTCTAGCCTTGGAAAGGTTGGCATGGATGATGAGGATTTTGAGGACGAGTATGTGGATGAAACGAGTCAGAAGCGAAAAATAGAAGTGAAGGCTAGACAGGCTTCTCATACCAACTACCTGCTAATGAGAGGTTACACTGCACCAGGAATAGTCAGCACAAGAAATCTGAACCCAAATGATAGTGTGGTTGTGAACTCATGTCAAGTTTATTTGAAACTAAAAGAAACACCTCTGAGTACAAGTCTGAGAACCCCAGGTTAGTAATTTCTGTACAGTGAATCAGCATTAGAAACTAGAAAGGGAAGTTTGAGAACAAACTTCATGTTGGGTTGAAAATCGTTGTCACTGACTGTTTTCACTGAATGAAATCTGATCTGTTGTTGGCTCTGCCCACTTTTTCTAACCTTGGATGACAGTTATATAGTAAAAACCACTGTGCAAAGTTTAGGGACCCTGGTTTTAATAGTGTCTAAATGGCAGCAATTTAAATTTCCCCACTGAAAGTCAACGAGTGAAATCTGGTGGCCCCGCCCACTTTTTTCTAACCTGGAACTGCAGTTACCCAGTGACTAACTCTGCAAAGTTTAGGGACACTAGGATTAATAGTTAAAGAACGGCAGCAGTTTAAATTTAAACCAATAAAAGTCAATAGGTAAATTGTGATTGGTGGTTGGTGGCTCCGCCTCTCTCTCTAACCTTGAGTCGAAGTCACCCAGTAACAAACAGTGGGCACCCTGGCATAAATAGTGTGAGAATGGACAGCATTTTATATTTAAACCAATAAAATTCAATGTATGAAATCTGATTGGATGAAATTTAATGGGTGGAAATGGATTGGCTGTTGGTGGCTCTGCTTTGCAAAGTTTGGGGACCTTAGTATTAATATTTAAAGAATGGCAGCAGTTTAAATTTAAACATATGAAGTCTATAGGTGAAATCTGATTGGCTGTTGTTGGCCCTGCCCACTTTTCTAAACTTGAACATAGTCACCCAGTGACAAACAAAGTTTGGGGACCCTGACATCAAACCAATAAAATTCTATAGGTAATATCTGATTGGCTGTTACATAGTTACATAGGGTTGAAAAAAGACCAGTGTCCATCAAGTTCAACCCATCCAAGTAAACCCAGCACACCTAACCCACACCTATCAATCTATACACTCACATACATAAACTATAAATACAACCACTAGTACTAACTGTAGATATTAGTATCACAATAGCCTTGGATATTCTGATTGATCAAGAACTCATCCAGGCCCCTCTTAAAGGCATTAACAGAATCTGCCATTACCACATCACTAGGAAGGGCATTCCACAACCTCACTGCCCTCACCGTGAAAAACCACCTACGCTGCTTCAAATGGAAGCTCCGTTCCTCTAATCTAAAGGGGTGACCTCTGGTGCGTTGATTGTTTTTATGGGAAAAAAGAACATCCCCCAACTGCCTATAATCCCATCTAATGTACTTGTACAGAGTAATCATGTCCCCTCGCAAGCGCCTCTTTTCCAGAGAAAACAACCTCAACCTCGACAGTCTCACCTCATAGTTTAACCCTTCCATCCCCTTAACCAGTTTAGTTGCACGTCTCTGCACTCTCTCCAGCTCATTAATATCCCTCTTAAGGACTGGAGCCCAAAACTGCACTGCATACTCAAGGTGAGGCCTTACCAGGGACCTATAAAGGGGCAAAATTATGTTCTCATCCCTTGAGTCAATGCCCTTTTTTATACAAGACAGCACTTTATTTGCTTTAGTAGCCACAGAATGACACTGCCTGGCATTAGACAACTTGTTATCAACAAAAACCCCTAGATCCTTCTCCATTAAGGATACCCCCAACACACTACCATTCAGTAGATAGTTTGCGTTTATATTATTTCTACCAAAGTGCATAACTTTGCACTTATCAACATTGAACCTCATTTTCAGTTTGCTGCCCAGTTATCTAATTTTGTCAAATCACTCTGCAAAGCGGCAGCATCCTGCATGGAACTTATAGTTTTGCACAATTTTGTGTCATCAGCAAAAATAGAAACAGTACTGTCTATGCCCACCTCCAGGTCATTAATAAACAAGTTAAAAAGCAAAGGCCCAAGGACTGACCCCTGCGGTACTCCACTAACCACACTGGCCCAATTAGAAAATGTTCCATTTACAACCACTCTTTGTACTCTATCCTTCAGCCAGTTCTCTATCCAATTACAAATATTATGTTCTAGGCCAATATTCCTTAATTTGATCATTAACCTTCTGTGAGGTACTGTATCAAACGCTTTAGCAAAGTCCAAGTAGATGACATCAACTGCCATTCCAGCATCAAGGTTCCTGCTCACCTCCTCATAAAAGGCGACTAAATTAGTCTGGCAAGATCTGTTACGCATAAAACCATGCTGGCACAATCTAATAGTATTGTGAACTGCAATGTATTCAAGTACCCTATCCCTTATTACCCCTTCCAAAAGTTTTCCTACTACTGATGTCAGACTAACAGGCCTATAGTTTTCAGGCTGAGAACGGGATCCCTTTTTAAATAACAGCACCACATTAGCAATCCGCCAGTCTCTCGGCACTATGCCAGATCTCAATGAATCCTGAAAAATTAAGTGAAGAGGTTTGGCAATCACAGCGCTCAGCTCATTTAATACCCTGGGATGAATCCCATCCGGCCCTGGACCTTTGTTTACCTTTACATGTTCAAGTCTCTTTTGAATTTCCTCCCGAGTGACCCATGCGCCAGTAGCTAAATTACTAGAACTGGGCATATTACAAGGAAAGCCTTCATTATCTGGCTCCTCAGATGTATAGACAGATGAAAAATAAGAGTTCAAAATTTCAGCTTTTTCCCCGTTCTCATCAACCAACTTACCCCCCCCCCGTGATAATAAAGTTCCCACCCCTTCTTGCTTCATTTTTTTACTATTCACATAATTAAAAAATAATTTAGGATTCTTTTTACTCCTAGCTGCAATATCCCTTTCCATCTCTATTTTAGCTTGCTTGATAGCTTTTTTGCATGCTTTATTTGCTTCCTTGTACCTGATGAAAGTTTCTGCTGTCCCAGCTAACTTGAAAAGCACGTTTTTTCTTACCAACCTCGACAATAACACTTTTATTCAGCCATAAAGGTTTTGCTTTGCGATGCCTCTCCTTGCTTACAAGGGGGATATACTGTTGTGTATACCTACAAAGCAATGTTTTAAAGATGTTCCATTTTCCTTTTGTGTCTCTGCAAAGTTTGGGCACCCCAGTGTTATTACTGTGAGAATGGCAGCAGGTTGGATTTCTGCCAAGTCAATAGGTAAAATCTGATTGGCTGTTCATAGCTCCGCCCACTTTTTTGGCAGCAGTTTCAATTTCCCCATAAAAGTCAATAAGTGAAATCTGATTGGCTGTTGGTGGCTCCACCCACTTTTTAAAACTAAAACTGCAGTCCCCTAGTGACCAACTGTGAAAAGTTTGGGGACCCTGGTGTTAATACTGTGAGACTGGCAGCAGGTTGAATTTCCCCGTTGAAAGTCAATAGGTAAAATCTGATTGGCTGTGGGTGGCTCCACCCACTTTTTCTAACCTTAAACCGCAGTTACCTGGTGTTATTACTGTGAGAATGGCAGCAGGTTGGATTTCCCCCAAGTCAATAGGTAAAATCTGATTGGCTGTTCACAGCTCCGCCCACTTTCGGGGATCCAACAATCATCATATTTTCATTCAGGCTGACCCCATGACTGTGTGATTCAAGTTTGGGGAGTGTAGCCTCAAAGCTGTAAGATTGGCAGCAGTTTCAATTTCCCTATTAAAGTCAATGGGTGAAATTTGATTGGCTGTTGTTGGCCACTCCCACTTTGGGGTCATCCAGCAAAAGTCGCTGTTTCATTCAAGTTTGGGGGGTGTAGCCTCAAAACTGTATGTGTGGCAGCAGTATGAAAATCTTCCCTGTCAAAGTCTATGGTAAAATTGGGGGGTTCAGAGCGGCGCCACAAAAAGACGGGGGGCAGGATCACTTAGAAACGCACAAGCAACCTGCTCCGCTATTGGGCGAAGAAGTGTGGAGAGTTTGAGTGTTGTACCCCTAAAACTGTAGGAGAAGTAGCGTTTAGAAAATGGGGGGCGCTAAGAAGAAGAAGAAGAAGCGGAAGAATAAACCAAAGTCGAAGAACAGTAGGTTGGGGTTTTCAACCCAACACAATTAGATTGCTGAATAAACCACATAAGATAAAATGAACTGTATTAGCATTCATAATTTACAACTGTTTAGATTTACTGACCTTATTTTTTTTGTGCCTAAAGCACTAAATCTTTCCCTTTTAATAAACGAAAACATGTTTTTTTGTGTTTATGCGCAAGTGTTATAAGTATACCTTTACTTTAATGTGTGATCCATCATGGTTGCCTTGCTCATTTTGCATGAAACTTAGCTATGCTTCAGAATGCTGCTGCATAGTAAAGGTCAAGCAAAGAATTGGCTAAGCTATAAAGAAGTACACAAAACAGTGAGAAATCGGGGCCTAACCCACACTGTAGGGGTGCCCAGCTGCTATTTTTTTTAGCACTCAGACTAACCTATACTGTTGCTTTGACCAGCTGCTACAGACTTAATTTAGGGAGATCCAGATTACGGAAAGATCCCTTATGCGGAAAACCCCAGGTCCGGAGCATTCTGGATAAGAGATCCCATACCTGTACAGGCATTATTGGAACACAAAAGATTAAAAAAAAAAATGCTGCACTCAAAATCCCTTTTAAATACATTTTACAAAAATTGAGGTGTTAGTGCCACATGTTGGCGTAAATATGTAATCTCACATGCTACATCAAGGCCCCTAGTGTACTAGTACTCTGTACTAAGTATTTAAGTGCATTTAAAACAATCCTTAGCAGAAATGTGCATTATATGTGACTGAGTGGTAGAACTTTTTCACTAACGCACTGTACTTACCACTTACTTGCACATAACATACATTGTTGCTGAGAGCTCCTGAGTACAAAGGAGCAGTTCTACCACACAGTCACATATAATACACATTGTTGCTAGGGGTTGTCTTTAAATATTTTTTAAGAGCATATATACGTAGTAGGCTGTTAAATAAGGTGCTTTGACATGGGAAGTGAGCTTCCATATTTTTGTAAGATGTATTTACAGGGATTCACACAGGCTGTATTTGAATGTCAGCAATTTTTTTCTCTTTTGTGTTAGCTATAAGTAGCTTTATAAAAGTGCACCAACAAAGGTCAGTCATTTAAAAATGTACACAGCTTAAAGGAAGGGTATTGCAATCCATAATGCATTATTGTCAGATAAACTTCATAGTTTGCGCTCTCGCTCCTTGTTTATATTGCCTGCCTCCATCCTTGCATTAATAGAGAATTCCCAATAATTGATTCATCTTGATACCTATTTTCCTCCGTTTCTTTTCCGTTGCTTGCTTGTTTTGTGTTCCGATCATCTCCTTTTCACAGATGAAAAGAAAGTAAATATGTAAAATGTTCTATTCTCTATTATGTAATCACAGGTATTATATTGGATACCATAATCTATTTTAAATGTATCTATTCATCTAGTTTCTGCCCAAGATGTCACTGATGCAGCGAATTCTCTGCCTTATAATTTCACTGGACTTTTAAATACCAAAAAAACAAGCTTTGATACATTTCTTAATGACTGCGCACAATGTCATGGTTACAGCTTGAGAGACTTATCTTGTATGTCTGAAATATATTCTGCTATTGAAGCCTGTTCCTTCCGTGGAATTAAAATAACAGATCTTTTAAATCGGTTCTATTGGTGGGAGGATCTAGACTCTGAAAGAACAAAATATTTGCAGCAATACTTAAAGGTAAGTTGTAGCAATTTTTAAACTATACAGTTACCAATGATAATTTGCAAACAGAAGAGCTGTAGCATATAGTAAATATTCTGCTTCTCAGTTTTGCACAATTATATTTGCATTATATTCTTAGACTTGCCATTCAGCAAGATATTTTGATCATGTAGATAGTAAAAGACTTCTACCAGGAGGCCTAGGGACAGAAAATAACCCCCTAAGGGACTTTTTACAGACTGGTTTATATGGGTACCTATTTTCATGGAATTTTTATTTGTCTTGAAAAAGAGATAATATTGTGATCTGATACATTCTATAAATAAGTTGTAATAATTCACCTGAGAAAAAAGAAAACGTCAATAGTCAAAAAAAATAAATTTACACTAAGAGCTGGGATACAGCCGTTTACTTAGTATTGTGCTTTTGCAGCATTTTAAATGTTTCAAGGAAAACCACTGGTGGCTGGTCGACTCAGTACTTGTTTTTGGCATGTTTTTTAGGAAACCTCACTTTATCACCTTGTGCTTAAAGGGGCAGTATACCTATATACACTTTTTTATTTTTTTATGTTACAGGATCTCTTAACTTCTAGCCAGGTCTTAGAAGTAGGAGGAGCCTCAGTTAGACTTGTGGCTATGAAACACGCATATCCTTGGGTTCAGCATTCTGATTATATAAAAGAACCCATAACACAAGAGACAGAAAGTCTTAATCAAGATCCTGACTGTGTTGAATCCGCTCCACTTGTGGTTGAGAACACTCCAGAAAGCACTGAAAGTTGTTCTGAGCCCCCAATGAAGAAAGCACGTTCAGAAGATAGTAACCATGTGAGCCAGACAGATTTAGATATATCTTTGATGTCTCCATCTCTGAGCATCAGGATGGGGGAGAATGTTCAATACCAAAATCAAGACACAGGTAAGAATCCCTGTATGTAGGCTTGTAACCTAAACTGTTGCTATATTCCATTCCAGCATGCGCTCAAAGGGGTAGTTACCTTTTGAGCATAGAAGCTTAGAAGGTTCTCCACTTTGCAGCTAGCCTTATATTACCAGATCCTGCTGCTTCGGTTTGCCAGGTTACTGGAAATATACACTAGATGCTTTATGACATTGGTTTCTGAGCTAATGGGAGGATTGCCCTTAAAAATAAAGCTAAAGCTACCCACTGTATGTAAAATAAGATACAGCATTTTTTTCAGGTGCAGTAGCAAACAATAAGAAGCTTGCATTTTGGTGACCAAATGCTGCTTGCTTGTTGTAGGTGACAGGACCTGCAGCAAAACTTTAAAGTCACTTTTTGGGGTTATGTAATAAAAGGCTTTAGGTTTGCCCAGGTGAAGTAACCCATAGCAAGCAATCGGGTGGGAAGCATTTAATGTTATATGTTTTCTTTATATATGCTTAGCGGACATATTTTTAAATAATTTTTAATTATTTAAATAGTGTGCTCTGATACTCTTTTTGATCTTTTACAGAAGAATCTGTTGAGACATTACATGAAAGGTGAGTTTGCTAAAGCATTTTTTTTTAAAATTATTTTGCTCAATCTTACTCTGGAAAGGAAAATTCAGAAATGGGAATTCATCCATTTTAGCAAACATAGGGCCGGATTCACTAAAGTCCGAAATAAGGAGTGCTATTTATAGCATGCGTTAAAAATCTTATCACTTCTTATTTTTCGCTCGATTCACTAAAAGGACACTTGTCATAATTAAGAAGCGATGTTCTTGGCGTTATTTATCTTGCGACGGCATATTTTCAAGCAACGTGCTGCGTAATATGTTGTGCGCTGCGTAATATATTGCTTGAAAATATGTCGTCGCAAGATAAATAACGCCAAGAACATCGCTTCTTAATTATGACAAGTGTCCTTTTAGTGAATCGAGCGAAAAATAAGAAGTGATAAGATTTTTAACACATGCTATAAATAGCACTTCTTATTTCGGACTTTAGTGAATCGGGCCCATAGATTTATTATATTATTTTGATTCTTTCCGTCTCAGTCTGAGGGTAAGACTACTCTGTAGCTTTGCCTAGCCCACCTAGCCAGATGACCTTTCAGTTTCTCAGTTACTTACATTTTGCTTAGAGCGGGAACGCTCCAAGTCATCCTTGAAGGGAGGGAGGGAGGGGGGGGGGGTAGCCTATATACTACCTTCACTACTCTTCCAGCAGCCTTCTTTTATTTTCTGTGGTGGTACGAGCTATGAGCACTTTGTATTTAAGCATTTTTGAAGCAAGTGAGAGTGCCAGGTGTTCATTTGTCTTTAACTTAGTAAATAAACATTAGGTATGGGACCTGTTATCCAGAATGCTCAGGATCTGGAGTTTTCTAGATAAGGGGTCATTTATAGCTCCATCCCTTAAATCTGCTAAAATTAATTTAAACATTGTTATCCAGAATGCTCAGGACCTGGGGTTTTCGGATAAGGGATCTTTCCATAATTTAGATCTCCATAACTTAAGCTCTGCTAAAAAATAAAATATTGAATAAAAAAATTAAATATTGAATAAACCCAATAGGCTTGTTTTGCCTCCAATAAGTATTAATTATATCTTAGTTAGGATCAAGTACAAGGTTCTGCTTTATAATTACAGAGAACAAGGAAATCATTTTTAAAATTTGAATTATTTGGTTATAATGGTGTCTATGGGAGATGGCCTTTCCGTAATTCTGAACTTTCTGGATAATGGGTTTCCGGATAAGGGATCTCATACCTGTACAAGGAACTCTACAGAGAAAAAGGCAATGTGTTTTAAAATTTTGAATTACAGTGTAATTGATTAAAGTGCAGTCTATGGGAGATGGGAGTGCAGTCTATGGGAGATGGGAGTGCAGTCTATGGGAGATGATGGTGTAATTGGGAGCTTTCTGTATAACAGGTTTCCAGATAATGAATCTTGTGGAGTGTTCTGTGAAAGATGTAACTGTGTGTTTGCTAATCCTTCTGTAGTTATACTCCTAGTCCTCTTTTTCCTTAAGGGAATCTTATAAATCTGCAGTAGGATTGAAAAGCTGGTTTAGTCTTCAGATAAAGCCAATGAAAAAAACTTTTTAGCAATATCAAGGAAAGAAAGAAAGTAAACTTTTGGTCAATGGTGGGCTCAGGGCAAATATTCTATTGGCAGGCCTCAGTAGCAATAAACACACATTTAATTTTATTAGGGCTGTTTGCTATAAATTCCTTAACCTTGTTAAAGAAATATCCTTTCAGAATTAGTAAATTTATTATAAATTAAACCTAATTTTTTTTGTGAAATTTGATGAACACTGCCCCCCTTCTCTGGAATTCGCTCCCACAAACTGTCAGACTTTCTCCCAGTCTCTCTGCCTTCAAGAGATCTCAAAAAACGCATCTATTTAGAGTTTACCCTAATCTAGTTTAACATAACCTCAGTGTGCTGCTAAAAGCAATAACCTGTGCCCCACCTCTCACAACTCTGTCATGCTCATTCCCACACCTTGTGTCTCAACCCTTTCTCCTTGTAGATTATAAGCTCTTTTGGGCAGGGCTCTCTTCACCTCTTGTATCAGTTATTGATTGCTTTATATGTTACTCTGTATGAAACCCACTTATTGTACTGAATATGTTGGCGCTTTATAAATAAATGTTAATAATAATAATATAATAATCTCCTTTTGTGACTTAATGTGATAGGATCAGGGCAGCACAAGTATTGCCTTCATTGTTTATATGTTTTTGTTTTTTAAGCATTTATTTTGTGCAACCTCAGGATTTCTAATACTTGTTTTTATTTAGAGAGTCGGATTGTTGTTTCCTTGGGAGACCTTGGAGAATTGTTGATGGCACCTTAAACAAACCAGTGTGTAAGGGTATGCTTGAAGCGGTCTTATACCATATAATGACCAAGCCCGGGATAACAGAGATAAGCTTACTAAAGCATTACAGTGGTGTTCTCCAACCTGTTGTTGTCAAGGAAGTGGTACAGGTAACGAAATGTGCTTTTTATGGTCTTCACACAAACAAAAATCTTCCCATACAACATATACCTAGTGGTACAGTATTTTATTGTGTGTAACAGTTAAACTGACCCTTTAGACTACTGTAGCAAAGTTTCAACACACATGGGATCTATTATCCAGAATGCCAAGGGTTTGACAGAAAAATTGGTTTCCTATAATATGAAGAGCTGTGCCTTAAAGTGGAGCTGTCACCCAGACATAAAAAGCTGTTTAATGAAAAGCCCTTTTCAAATTAAACCCCAAATCATTTTTTTTATTACCACATCCATACCCATTATAAAAGCATTTAAAAATCCCAGCTGTCGGTCATATATTGCCTGCCCCGCCTCTATGCCTTAGAGTATGGTATACACCAGAGGAACCATGTATCACATTTTTTTGCCCATGCACTACCCTGTGACATTTTTGGCAATTTTCAGCCAAATTCTTGGAACCAATCTACAGTGGAGGAAATAATTATTTGACCCCTCACTGATTTTGTAAGTTTGTCCAATGACAAAGAAATGAAAAGTCTCAGAACAGTATCATTTCAATGGTAGGTTTATTTTAACAGTGGCAGATAGCACATCAAAAGGAAAATCGAAAAAATAACTTTAAATAAAAGATAGCAACTGATTTGCATTTCATTTAGTGAAATAAGTTTTTGAACCCCTACCAACCATTAAGAGTTCTGGCTCCCACAGAGTGGTTAGACACTTCTACTCAATTAGTCAACCTCATTAAGGACACCTGTCTTAACTAGTCACCTGTATAAAAGACACCTGTCCACAGAATCAATCAATCAAGCAGACTCCAAACTCTCCAACATGGGAAAGACCAAAGAGCTGTCCAAGGATGTCAGAGACAAAATTGTAGACCTGCACAAGGCTGGAATGGGCTACAAAACCATTAGCAAGAAGCTGGGAGAGAAGGTGACAACTGTTGGTGCGATTGTTCGAAAATGGAAGGAGCACAAAATGACCATCAATCGACCTCGCTCTGGGGCTCCACGCAAGATCTCACCTCGTGGGGTGTCAATGATTCTGAGAGGTGAAAAAGCATCCTAGAACTACACGGGAGGAGTTAGTTAATGACCTCAAATTAGCAGGGACCACAGTCACCAAGAAAACCATTGGAAACACATTACACCGCAATGGATTAAAATCCTGCAGGGCTCGCAAGGTCCCCCTGCTCAAGAAGGCACATGTGCAGGCCCGTCTGAAGTTTGCCAATGAACACCTGAATGATTCTGTGAGTGACTGGGAGAAGGTGCTGTGGTCTGATGAGACCAAAATAGAGCTCTTTGGCATTAACTCAACTCGCTGTGTTTGGAGGAAGAAAAATGCTGCCTATGACCCCCAAAACACCGTCCCCACCGTCAAGCATGGGGGTGGAAACATTTTGCTTTGGGGGTGTTTTTCTGCTAAGGGCACAGGACAACTTATTCGCATTAACGGGAAAATGGACGGAGCCATGTATCGTGAAATCCTGAACGACAACCTCCTTCCCTCTGCCAGGAAACTGAAAATGGGTCGTGGATGGGTGTTCCAGCACGACAATAACCCAAAACATACAGCAAAGGCAACAAAGGAGTGGCTCAAGAAGAAGCACATTAAGGTCATGGAGTGGCCTAGTCAGTCTCCGGACCTTAATCCAATAGAAAACCTATGGAGGGAGCTCAAGCTCAGAGTTGCACAGAGACAGCCTCGAAACCTTAGGGATTTAGAGATGATCTGCAAAGAGGAGTGGACCAACATTCCTCCTAAAATGTGCGCAAACTTGGTCATCAATTACAAGAAACGTTTGACCTCTGTGCTTGCAAACAAGGGTTTTTCCACTAAGTATTAAGTCTTTTTTTGTTAGAGGGTTCAAAAACTTATTTCACTCAATGAAATGCAAATCAGTTGCTATCTTTTATTTAAAGTTATTTTTTCGATTTTCCTTTTGATGTGCTATCTGCCACTGTTAAAATAAACCTACCATTGAAATGATACTGTTCTGAGACTTTTCATTTCTTTGTCATTGGACAAACTTACAAAATCAGTGAGGGGTCAAATAATTATTTCCTCCACTGTACCTAATGATCCTGTACATGCTCTGTTATTCCATGGACCACAAGCATTTTCTTATTTTGGTACCAGCCTAGTAACCCATTTGCTAACAGCTAAATGCTACAAAACTCTCCCTACACTGGAAATATGCACACATTCCTCAGTCAAAGATTGGATTCATAAAATAGGAGATGTGCAGATTTGAGGAAATGTTGGCCTTCACACTAGAACAGATTACTAAATATGTAGCTGCCTGTTTTAGATTTTTTTTTTAAGAAACAGATACATTCAAAGCTTTTCAGTGAATGGATCTTAATCAGTCTGCCTCTTTTACCCTTTCTCACTCCCCCCCTTACTGTACCCCATCCCCTTCTTTCATTAAAATATAATCATGTTAAGAGTTAAACATGTTATTGTCAGATCTACCATCAGCCTGTTTCTATGTGATGGCAATAATTATTTACTATAGTTCCACTGTTTAATTGAAAAATTCCAATATAACATTTTAAAAAAAATAGATGCAGCTAGTGATTGTCCTTTTACATAACTAAAAGCAGGCCATGGAAAGGCTAATTCCCGTTTTATTCTTTGTATATTTGGTATATTGGTCTGAGCAATTGCAGTGTTTTCAGCTCAGTGTACCCCAGCTAGATCCAATTAGATCCTACTGCAGGAACTACAAATAGTTACCCTATATTTAAATGTGTTCTATTTATATTTTCTGTCTTCTGTTTAAGGTATTGGAACAGATTGGGTGTATTAAAAAGAGTTACATTGAAAAAAGTTCGAAAGTTTCCTTATTTTCACCCACTGCAATTCCACAGCTGATGGAGAAGCCTAAAATAAAAGACGACCCCATTATATTTTATGAACCTACCATTGACTGCACTTGGAGACTTGGTGGGATTTTTCCATCAGAAGTGAACTGGAACAAATGGGTTATGTAATGTAATGCACTATTCTACTTATTTATATACATTGTGTTTGTGCCAAGGGAACTTGTTGTTTTTATGTTTTATATAATAATATACTTCTGATAAGCCTTCCAAGGAGGAAATAGCCCTATTACCAGCCATACAAAGTTAAATAACTCCATGTTTTAAAATAATATTTTTGCATCACTTGTGTAAATTTTCTCTCTACAAGTTTCTTCTAATTAAAATTAGTTGCCTGTTACTGAAATTGTTAGTTGAGCAAAATAAACTTTACTTACTCTATATAAATAATATAAATCTTGTTTCTTTCTGTCTTGGAATTACTCAATCAAAGCAAGCAGGCAGGCAGGCAGGCACCATTTTCTTGGACACTGTTATGAAGGCAAGCTTTGTATCATGCCAAAATCTTGTTTATGTGCCAGAATGGGGGACCAGATGCCCATGCTCTTGCACTGGCTACACAATTAGATGATGAGGAGGGAGGGGGAAAGTGAGATGTGCAGTGACATCTACGTAGTGCTGAATGGAAAGCTAAAGGTATTGTCTGCCCCACCTCTATGCCTAAGGCATAAAGGCGGGGCAAGCAATATATGATTGACAGCTGTGATTTTTAAATGCCTTTATAATGGGTTTGGATGTGTTAATATAAAAATGAATTTAGGTTTCATGTTTAATTTGAACAGGACGTTTATTATACAGATTTTCATGTCTGGGTGACAGGTCCACTTTAACTGCAATCAATTAGAACCAATGTGCATAAAAGACACATTATTTGAACTGTGGTCTTTTATGGAATTTAGTAACTGTTCCTATTTTTAAACCCAGAGAGAAAAATCCATTTAGTGGAAGTAGGACTGAATGCACACAATGTTTTTGCAGTAAGGAAGAAAACCAGAGTATATGGAATAAACCACACGCACAGAGAGAACATTCACTCCTTTTAGGCAATACCCTGGCTGGTATCAAACTCAGGACACCAGCTGTTTTTTAACAATATGTTTGCTTTTTTTAATTTTTATAAAAATAATGGTATTTAATGTTCTTAATGTAACCACAAGATGGCAACAAGATGGTGCACCGAGAGTATACATTGTGCCTATGATTATGGGTGGAAAAACCCAAAACGAGTAAGGCATTAAGGCTCTGATATTTTCAAGCTGATATTAGATCATCCAGCTATGGTTTCCAACACCCCACTGTAGCATGTGGCTGATCTACTGGCCAATATAGGCCCAAAGAACAGCAATCAGTAAATGTGTTGAAGTTTAACTGCATCTGGAGGGGGGGGCAGTATGTAAAACATTAATAAGGAGTTACATGAAAGCCACTAAGTTACTGCATGGGTCCATACTTACCTAATTATGTTGGGTTGAAAACCCCAACACACTGTTCTTCAACTTTGGCTTCTTCTTAGCGCCCCCCATTTTCTAACCGCTACTCCCTACAGTTTTAGGGGTACAACACCAAAACTCCCCACACTTCTTCGCCCTATAGCAGAGCAGGTTGCTTGTGCTAAGCGATCCTGCCCCCCGTCTTTTTGTGGCACCCCTCCGAACCCCCCAATTTTTCCATTGACTTTGACAGGGAAGATTTTCAAACTGCTGCCACACTTACAGCTTTGAAGCTACCCCCCCAAAATTGAATAACATAATAATGGTCATGAAACAGCCACATTTGTTGGATGACCCCAAAGTGGGAGGGGCCCACAACAGCCAATCATATTTCACCCATTGACTTTAATGAGGAAATTGAAACTGCTGCCAATTTTACGGCTTTGAGGGTGCACTCCCCAAACTTGAATCACACAGTCATGGGGTCAGCCTGAATGAAAATATGATGATTGTTGGATGCCCAAAAGTGGGCGGAGTTGTGAACAGCCAATCAAATTTTACCTATTGATTTGGTGGAAATTCAACCTGCTGCCATTCTCACAGTAATAACACCGGGGTCCCCAAACTTTGCAGAGTTAGCTACCAGGTAAGAAAAAGTTTACCTATTGACTTTCAATGGGGAAATTCAACCTGCTGCCATTCTCACATAATTAACCCCAGGGTCCCCAAACTTTTCACAGTTGGTCACTAGGGGACTGCAGTTTTAGTTTTGAAAAGTGGGCGGAGCCACCAACAACCAATCAGATTTCACCTATTGATTTTTATTGGTTTATTGCCAGGGTTCCCAAACTTTGCAGTCAGTCACTGGGTGACTACGCATTTAAGGTTTTTTGTATATTTTTAAGTGGGTGGAGTCACCAACAGCCAATCAGAGTTTACCTATTGACTTTTAATGGGGAAATTCAACCTGCTGCCATTCTCACAGAATTAACACCAGGGTCCCCAAACTTTTCACAGTTGGTCACTGGAGGACTGCAGTTTTAGTTTTGAAAAAGTGGGCGGAACCACCAACAGCCAATCAGATTTCACCTATTGAATTTTATTGGTTAGGTGCCAGGGTTTCCAAACTTTGCACATTCAGTCACTGGGTGACTTCGTACTCGGTTAGAAAAAGTGGGCGGGGCCGCCAAAAGCCAATCACATATCTTTCATAGTTTTCAGTGGGGAAATTAACTGTTGCCATTCTCACATGTTTAATGTCAGGGTCCCCAAACTTTGCACATTCAGTCACTGGGTGACTATGTTCCAATTTTAGAAAAGTGGGTGGAGCCAACAACAGGCAATTAGATTTCACCTATAGACGTCATATGTTTAAACTGCTGCCATTCTTTAAACATTAATACTAAGGTCCCCAGATTTTGCAGAGCTAGTCACTGGGTAACTGTGGTTCAGAGTTGGAAAAAGCAGGTGGAACCACCAGCAGCCAATCAGATTTTAACTATTGGTTTTCAATGGGGAAATTCAACCTGATGCCATTCTCACAGTATTTAAAAATGAAAATAACCTTGCACTATAGCTTACTATATGGGTGCGCTTGAATGTATTTGGAGAATGATTTTATTAAAGACGACAAGCACACACTTAATCAAGGCACACCATCTGAAAAACATTAAAATTAACTTTATTTAACTCACTTTAAAAAACTCATTAAAACGACATACAAGGAAAGCTGGGAAGATTAAAATCAAAATAGCCTGCGTTTGTTAGAATTGATACAGTTTCACATTCTGTGGTCACAAATCAAGTTGATATGTTGCAATACAAAGACAATGTAGCAACTTAGGGATTAGACTCCACTGCTGTGATTGCTGCTAGGAGACCGAAGCTGTTAGATTTCTCCCCACTGGGGTCTTCTATTTTAGGCTGTAACTGATAAATGTTAACACAATAGGATCTCCCTAAGGTAAGTCGGAGTTTAAGCAAAATGATGTATCAATAGTCAAACATTTAACATTCCACTGTCCGCATCCAATGTACTATAAGGCTCCAGTGTGAGACCATGGGAGTTATAGTTCACATTATTCATACGTAACTAGCCCTGACCTGCTTCCGACTATATCGATGGCTTAATACGACGAATACAAGGTAAGTGAATAAGCAAATAACGACGGTTTAAGACTTATTTCCACACTATGGTCCGGTAATCCGGACTTGTCGGTTCTAACGCAGATGTTACTAAGGTTAACCCAGGCTAGTATTACTAATTGCAAGTACTTAATTTTCTTAAATACATGGGGAGTTATGTGGGAGAGCTAAGCAATATTGCAGTTAACAGATAATCTGCTATGTCGGCGATAAAAATAAGTGTAATTCGCCAGACCTTATCGTGCAGGAAAAACCTTAGTTAACGGCAGAAGGCTGGCTGCATACATCAAAGCTCGATGCCTCAGCCTGGCGAGAGTACCATCCGAACTCCCACCAATGCAAGAAAATTAATGATAACGAATCGGCAGTACCAGGAGCGGCACATCTGCAGAACAGCCTCCCCTACCATAGGGGACCTGGTCGCCCACAAAGGGCCGTCCACACTCTCCGGGAGCCGTCCGCACCCGAAGTATTCAGCAACCTGCCACAGAGGACGACACCCGCACCTCCCCCAGCACGTAATGCCCCTCTACAGTAACAGTTATGGGAGCATCCCGTCCCTTTAACTAGATTTTAATTTTAGCACCGGTCTCCCCCACGCTCATTCGCTTTTGAGGATCAGTACAGTGAGGCGTACTCTAACCCCTTCGCATTAATTAACCCGCCATGGCAGTGTCTCCCAAAATCGATACCATCTCACACATTAATGCCTATACATAGGAGTTTTACCAGTAAAACAAAGCCTTTTCTGTCCCTTAGCAGCCATACATTGGTGCTATCAACATTACAAGTCCCTATTCTCTCACGAGCACTGGCTGACTACATAGTTAGCGTTAGAACAAGTGGGCGGAGCCACCATCAGCCAACCCATTTCCACCCATTAAATTTCATTGGTTTATATTTAACTGATGCCATTATTTAAGTATTAATTCCAGAGTTGTTTAACTTTCCAGAGTTACTCACTGGTTATTTACCGTTCAAAGTTAGAAAAAAAGTGGGCAGAGACACCAACAGCCAATCACATTTCACCTATTTACTTTCAATGGTGAAGTGTAAAATGCTGTCAGTCTCACAATTTTTATGCCTAAGTCCCCAAACTTTGCACAGTTGGTCACTGGAGGACTGCAGTTCAAAAATAGGAAAAGTGGGTTGGGCCACTAACAGCCAACAGATTCCATCCATTGAATTTTATTCATTTAAATTTAAAATGCTGTCATTCTGACACTATTTGTGCCAGGGTGCCCACTGTTTGTCACTGGGTGACTTTGACTCAAGGTTAGAAAAAGTGGGCACACTCACCAACCACCAATCACAATTTACCTATTGACTTTTATTGGTTTAAATTTAAACTGATGCCGTTCTGTAACTATTAATCCTAGGGTCCCTAAACTTTGCAGAGTTAGTCACTGGGTAACTGCAGTTGCAGGTTAGAAAAAGGGGGGGAAGCCACCAACTGCCAATCAGAGGTCACTCGTTGACTTTCAGTGGGGAAATTTAAATTGCTGCCATTGAGACACTATTAAAACCAGGGTCCCCAAACTTTGCACAGTGGTTTTTACTATATAACTGTGGTCCAAGGTTAGAAAAAGTGGGCAGCCAACAACAAATTACATTTCATTCAGTGACTTCACATTTTTCAACCCAACATGAAGTTTGTTCTCAAACTTCCCTTTCTAGTTTAAGCTTGTTCACTGTCTATATCATAACATTCCCTTGTTTTCCCTGACTGTTCCTATGGTTTTTGAAGCTTTGCTAAAGCTAGATCTTGTAATTAATATGAGAGTAAATTCATCCTCACTTTGTCAAAGGCTTGTGGCATATTGCAACATATTGTAATACACATTTTTCATGTTAGAGGCCTCACATGACCATAAGACAGCAGAGATGAGAAGTGAATGAGCTTTATTTATCAAATAGTAACTGCGATGTTATTACTCTATTGACATAACACTAACATATTAGCCAGAACATGAACTGCAAAATAAATCAAGAATAACAGCAGTTTCATAACAACGTCTGAAAAAGTATGCCAGAGAATGGCATCCATAAGCAGTATGGTCACTTCAAGAAAAAAATCCTTTTTTTAAAAATGTTGTTATTTACCTGTTCTTAATCAATCCTCTGTATGCTTCAGTAGAAAGGCTTTTATGACTGGTTTGTGCTCCCGCAACAAAAACATTTCAAGTCTCAATGTTGGTCATGGCTGAACGTCAATTTTTCTTGATTATGCAGAGATCCCATGCTGCGACTGGTAAATGTCTGTCCTGCCATCCATTTTACATGCAGTATGCTGGACTGTATGACTGAAGATGGAATAATATTGGGCTATACCCTCTCAGGGCTTTGCTCACCAGGAGTTTACATACCCAACTTGTAAATCTCATTTCCACAGCATTTTATTCTTGCTACAAGGTGGAGTAGTTCAACTTTTAAGGCAGTTTTAACCTGGTAAATAATATTTTTGCAGGTTTCTGAAAAAAAAGTATATTTTCCAGTAGCAGCATTTTTCTGGCATGTGATGATATGGCAGTTCCAAGATCGCACTTAAATAAGGTTCTGCAAATGCAAAGAAAATACACTGGTCACAAAGCATTTTATTATATATTTACATCAGTCCCTGCTAGATTTGAGCTAAAATCTAATGTCCTTATCACACTCACACTTTAGGGTCAATTGTATTAGGAGGAGTTGACCTGCCTTTGTTTTTGTGGAATCTGAAGTACCAATAGGTACCCGGTGAAATCCATATATACACAGATAAGAATGTACAAACTAACTGAAAATAGTGCCCAAGCTAGAATGAAACTCAAGACCCCTGTGCTGCAAGGCAGAAGTACTATCCACAGACATTGTGCTACCCAAAATAGAAATACGGCAGCACAAAGACAAGTCTATTCATTCTGCCCAATTTAGTCTCGGTGAGAAGCAGTTATTGTTTCTTTATATCGGTACCCTTGTTTCAACCAATTCTGTTTTTTGTTTATATCTGCTCATCTATTCCAAGTAATCATCGCTCAGTATTAGCATTATTATTATGTTTATAAAGGCATGTTGACTGGAAAACATAAATGTACCTATAGGCTTTTGTTCCACAGGTGGGTGGCCTGGCAGAGAATTCCTTTTCTACCTCCCACTCATCAGTACCATATTTTAAATCAGTGGGAAGTGTGGCAGGGCAGGAGTGAGGTGATTTCTCAGTAAGATAACATGCACTGACAGGGAAAGTGCCTTGTGTGGCATAGGCATTCAAGTGGTAGTTTACTTTCAAAACCTTTTTCAGGTCAAATGTTTTTCAACAGTACACCAGAAATAAATTACTTTTTGAAACAGCTTTTTCTATTTCTTTTAATTTTTTAATAAACGTTTACAGTTTGCAACATTAGTAAATACAGTTATTAGTAGCATCAGACTTTAATAAAGATCAGGGATGATGGGTAGTAGTGGCCAATGCTGCTTTAAATAGATGTATCAAGTAATGCATCAAACTGTAACAGTTGAGAGTCAATGGACCCCCCCCCTTTCCCTTAATGAGATGCTCTGGGCAACATGTAACTTTATACTGAAATCTTAGAAAAACAGTAAAAAATAAAGGTCTTTATTTTTCATGTACTAAAAAAAAGTGTTTGGAAGGTAAATTTCCCTTTTAAGGGTAAAGGAATTTTGATTGGATAAAATGAAGTCACATGAACTTACCAAATTAACATTCTACTTATTTTTCAGTTTCTTTACAAATACCACCTCGTCTCTGTTTTTGATGCCATATCTGAAAAAAATAAGCATATCTGCTGATTATTTTGCTTTCCATTTGTACTTAAACTAATGTTTTATATAGATATTTCAATATATAACAAACTGGTTGGTGTTCGGTTTTGCACTTTTTTACCTTATTTGATTTTTTTACAACTATAACTATTATACTCAATTTAAATTAGGAACTGATCACAAAATACATGAGGGAAGGGTGGGGCAGTCGTGAATGTATAGTGGCCTAATTTACACATGCAAATCGATTTGTTATTCAGTCGAACCTTTCATAAAGGATTTAAGATTTTGCCAAATCCCAAAACAGTGAATTCAGTGCATCCCTAATTGTAGCTGTGAGGGATGCAGTATTAATACGAAACAAGGCTGTCCAAATAAAAACCATTTAAATTGGATGACATGATAAAGGAAATGGACATTTCTGAAACGCAGACAACAAAAAAAGACTCATTAAGGAAACAAAGATTGACAATGTTTATTAACCTTTTTAGACACTTTTGTGCAATAGAAATCATGATTCAGTGGGGCTCATTTATAAACGCTAGGGCAAATTTGTACCAATGTTAACCAATTAAGTCAAATAAGTGTTTGCTTTCATTGCTCTACCTGCAGATGCCTGAAAAAAGCTTTTAACTGACTGGTTACTGCCAAGGTACAAATTTGCCTGCCTTCATAAATATCCATGACTGTTATATAATTTATATCCTGGCAAAAAAGTAAATTTTATGAAAAAAAACAACCGTCACATTAATTACTTGATACTGACATTAAATATTCAAAATGTACACCCAGCACACATAAACAATACCCAATGTCTGTTATCTGTGTGTCCTGTATTATTGCAAGAATGTTTTGTATTATTAATGCACAGAGTGGTGGAAGGGGGAGTTTGACTTTAACACTGACTATGCACAGTAGAAATAGATGGATGGTGATTTTTATCTTCTTTTTTTAAACTGTTCTGGTTTTTATTTTAGTGTATTTACTATCAACCTTTATTAATCTGATCCCCCCTAAAACACACTACATAAGTTTTAAATAAGTATTTGATGTTTTTTATAGGTGATGCAGAATTTCTGAAAGTGTGGGCAAAGTGAACAATCTGTTTAAATATTTTTTACCATCTTAATTTTTTAGCGCTAGTGGCGCTAATGTGATTAAGTAAAACTGCCATATTAATCTGATTATACTTACTCACGGAGACTTCTTGAATCTTCTTCCAGCTTCTCTCCAGAAAATGATAAATGGTATGTCCTCCAAACATATTTCCTGATCAAAACATTTTGAACATTATATAAAATACTTCCCACTGTTATTCTCATGTCAGACCAGTTGGGGAAAACTCTGCCACTGTTCCCTTAAAAAAGCAACTAAAGGGCTTATTTACGACCACTTTCATTAAAGGTACTTGTGTCAAAATGCGGTCAAATGTGCTCAAAATTGGACATTGCCTGCTGCAAGCCCTTATATCCTGTTTATATATTTTTTTCTCTTTCTCATACTTGCTTTCTTTTGTATTGATAATAAACTACAGATGTGTTATCAGCATTATAAATAACAATAATTATAAAAACATTCTGCATACCACAGGGAGCCTGTGAGTCATCTGAGGGACATCTACTTCTCTCTAAATGGAACTGCTGATTAGGGCTATCAGTACCATAAAACCATGCCAGAATAGGTACTGGCAAGTCTGGCTGTATGGCTCAATCATTTGCCCCAGAGATAAGGGAGACTCTATGCATTATACTTCTGTTCAGTGCTGTACATATTCCTGACTGTAACCTTTATTAATACACTGGTCTCTGTACTCTAATAACATATATTGTAGTTTTTTATTCAACTAGCCAGCTCCTAGGGCAGGGGTCCTCAAACTTCTGAACCAAGGGGCCGTATCAAGGGCCCCTCAAACTTTTGGGGGGCCGGACCACCATCACCAGCAACAACCCCGCCCCCCCCAGCAGCAGTGGTGGCAAACTGTTGCCCAAACTGGTAGCAATCCACTCCCCCCCCACTCATCATCAAACTTGGGCCCAAACTAGTCGCATTCCCCCCCGGCACTCCGTTCATTACCTGTCCCAGTTCCTGGTCCACTCCCTGCTGCATCCTGCTCCCCCTACATCCTCCAGCTCCCTCCCTGGCATCCTTCAGTTCCCCCCCAGCATCCTCGTGCTCCCCCCCCCCCCCCCCGTGTCCTCTCCAGCATTTTCCAGCTCCCCCCAGCACTTCCAACCCCTTCCCCTGTGTTAGTTCTGGTTCAGCATCCTCCAGCTCCCCCCCCCCGTGTCCTCTCCAGCATCTTCCAGCTCCCCCCTAGCATCTTCCAACCCCTTCCCCTCCCCTAGCGTCCTCCTGCTTCCTGTGGCTCACCCTGCTCTCCCCCAGCGTGCGCCTGTTTCCTCCCACTGCATCCGCTGTGTCCACAAGCTCCCCACTGCATCCACTGTTTTATAAGGTTGCGCCCCGTGCGTACTGATGTCCCCACTGGCCACCAATGACAGGGCCCGTAATTCTTTAAAGGGGGCCCCAGTTTATAAACTTTTTCACGGCTGGGCCCCCTTTAAAGCAAAGGATCGTCCACTGCCAGGGGTGAGGACGTAGCGGGGGGCCGGGTAAATTCCCCTGGGGGCCAGATCCAGCCCGCGGGCTGTAGTTTGAGGACCGCTGTCCTAGGGGGATTTATGTTTAATAATTTTTGTACTATTATTACATGGTTTTAAAGCAACCAGTTAGTGTAGTTGCACACAAATCACGTGCATTGAAAGCAATTACTTTATTTCCAGGTGGAATTTACAAATGAACTCTAGCAAACCCTAAATAGAAAACCAAATGCTTATTTACAGACACATATGCTTCCTCCCCCCCATTTAAAATCTGCAGCAAAAGGATGCTAATGGGAGAGGTACTGTTTCATCCACCATGCCTGAAATATAGTATAGTATAAATATAGTGACACATGGAATCTTTACAGCACAATGAAACAATAAGATCATATAGGTGTAGTCTTTCTTGTACAGAAGGAAAAAGCACTGGCCAAAATCCTTTCTACCTCCCACCCCCGACTTGTCCTATACAAATATGAGAAATCTTATGACTGTTGTTTTTATCTTACCAGCTGATATGCTGTATCCCTCCCTCACGTTGATGTTTAAGCTGAATATATCTCTGGATAGCTCTTTTTAAATCAAGTACTGTAGCATTTTGCACTACAACAACCGCTGGCAGAAAAGAAAAACATATATTTGAAAAAAATCTAAAGAAAACATACAAATCATTTCATCATATAATATGTAACATAGTAACATAGTGTGTGTGGTGAAAAAAACAATAACAAAAAAATCAGGAATGTCACCAAAATTTTAACCCTTTAATTGCCAGCAGAATTTCACATTTCGGTTTCCCTCAGTGCCAGACATTTTCTTAACATTTTGTGCTCTCTCATTTTAGAGGCCTTGGGGGGGGGGTAAAGTTTAGGTAGGCAAACTATATATTGATTTTTCAGGAGAACCTGAGCTTTCCAATTTAGAGCTTGAAATACAAAAAAAAAAGAAAAAGCTATTTTTCATGATAAAGGGATTTATACCAGAAACATATTTTATGGACAAAAATTCAACTGAATTGGAAAGCCTCATGTCTCCCGAACGTGCCAATACCTGATATGTATAGTTTTAGGGAGATTTCTGACTTCTATAGATCAAAAACTCCCAGCAGTAAATTACCACATTTTCAAAGCATTACAGCAGAATACGGCATACTTTCGATTCCAAAGCCAAAAATCCTGGAACTCACGATTCAGTAGGTGCAGAAAAACTGCCTCCATGCAGGTTTATTGGAGCAATCAGTGAGAAGGATGCAGACAGGGCTCCAATAAACCTGCATGGAGGCGGTTTTTTGCACCTACTGAATCATGAGTGACTTCCTTTTTTGTATTTTGCACTTAATATTTTTACAACCAGAAGCCACGGCTTTTAGGAATACGCACTCCAAGTTAACTTTATCATAGACTTTATTTTGGATAGCACAACCAATTTTTTCTTTTTGCAAAAATCCTGGAACATTAGGTTTACCCCAGGAAACCATATATTTTTATCCTAAGTACCAAACGGCAATGCTTTCCAAAATTTGGCAGTTTCTATAATTAATTATGAAAATTCTAAAAAAATCGCCCCACATAACATTAGGTACCAAGAAAACACATCCTAAATATGAAAGCATAGGGGCCACTGAACAGTGTGATGCCCAAACTGCAATATAAGCTACCGGCATGTGCATTATATGCCATAAGACTCCCTAACAGTACGGAAATCCTAGAAAACTATACATTTTGCGAAAGTACACATTCTGACGAAACAAAAATGGGTAAATACATCTTTCTACTGCAAACTACCAAACTACAAAGCTATGCTAAACAGAACGGTTTTTATGACAATTCTGAAAATTGTCACAAAGCTTGCATTTTACCCCATTATGTACCCCCATATTTTGTACCGTATCAACATAAAACATTCTAAATATGAACACCAGAGGTCTACTGAACAGTTTGATGCCCAATATGCATAGATTTACCAAAACTATGTGGGGTACAGAGGAAGCCAAATTGAAATACAGCAGACAAAATATCCATGTGCAAAGACTAGTAACAAAGAACAACGTGAAATGCAATAAAATTGCTAAAAATAAAAAATCACTAAAATCAATGTTTTGGTTGTTTTTGCTTAGTAATATCTGCGGTCAGAATAACAGTTTGAGTATTTTGGCTTGGGCAAATAAGTTTTACAGACAAAGTCAAGTGAACAACAACTATGCATAACTGAAAAAATATAAAATGGCTAAAAATGCAATAAAATGCATAAAAATGCATCAAAATCACAGAAAATGCACCAAAATAATACACAAAAGGTATTGCACAGTGCGGTTAGCAAATACGCTATCCGCAATGACAATAAAACATTTTTTTCAGGCAAGAATAAAAACGATGCAATAAAAAAAAATATACAAAATGACATAAGTGTAAGTGTGTGTGTACACTAGGTAAAATGTGTTTTTGTGCATGTGTGTGTGTGTGTGTGTATGTGTGCGCAAGTAAGTGTGACTGCTGTATGTGCTGTAAATGTGTGAAACCCCCCCAAAAAATGTATGTATGTGTGTGTGTGTAAGTATAAGTGTGTACTAATGTAATAAGTGTGTGTATGTGGCACTTACCTGAGGTCAAGAAGCTGGAGATCTCAATAGGGACACAGGAAAGGTAGCTGCAGTCGGGTCCAGCGAGTGGGCGGTGAAGGAGGGGGGGGGGAGCAGAGGGGGGAGAGGAGGAAGGGAGAGCAGTGAAAGCCAAGCACGTAGAATGCACGTGCTGTAGATTCTACGTCCTGTGGCACTAAAAGGGTTAAGAAACTTTGTCAGAAATAATGAGCAGGGGAAGATACTTGACCTTTGATGAATATCAACATACAGTTTCGCCTAATAAAAAAACAAAGAATTTATACTCACGTAAATTCCTTTTCCCTCAGTCCCGAAGGCAGCACTTACTTAGAGAGACGTCATACCTAGGGTAGGAAAAACACCGCCTTCTCCAATAAATTATTCTGCCCCCTTTACCCATAAAACCCCTCTTCCCTCCACCAGCCTTCAGTGATTTCTCAAGCAATAAACACAAATCAACACAATGCTGCAAAAATATTTACTAAGGGAGGGATATTGTGCTGCCTTCGGGACTGAGGGAAAAGAAATTTACGTGACTATAAATTCTTTGTTTCCCTCACGTCCCTTGGCAGCACTTACTTAGAGAATTGAGTAGCAGTAAACAAAGGGTTTACAACCAGAAAGGAGAACTGTATTTGCAAAAGCCACTTCCCCGGGAGTACTCATATTTACACGATAATGATCTGCAAAAGTTTTGAAGCTTGCCCACGAAGCCGTTCTGCATATTTGGTCCACTGAAACGCCTCCAAGCTCTGCCTGCGAAGCGGACACTGCCCTTGTAGAATGTGCTCTGAGATCCACTGGAACTGGTCTTCCTGAAGAAGAATATGCAGTAGAAATTGCAAGTTTTATCCATTTTGCAATGGCAAATTTAGAAGCAGTTTGTTACCTTTGTTAATGCCACAAAAAGAGACAAACAGGTTGTGTGATCTCCGAAAAGGATGGACTCTATTCAAATAAAAAAGAACACATCTTCGTGCATCCAGCAAGTGTGGATTAGCGAAGAAAGTTGGAAGAATAACCTCGAAATTTCTATGAAAATTAGATGAGACCTTTGGTCTAAATAAAGGATCTGCTTTTAGAATGATCTTATCTGGAAATATCTGCAGACATGATTCCTTACAGGACAAAGCTTGAATTTCGCCAACACGTCTTGCTGAACAGATGGCTACTAAGAATACTGTTTTGATAGAAATGTGAAACATAGAAGCTTCTTCTAGAGGTTCGAAGGGAGCGTGTTGCAAGGATTTTAGAACCACATCCAGATCCCAATTTGATTTAAGGGTATAATTTTTTGGCCTTAATAAATCTTCTAATAAGAGGATGTTCTGCCCAAGTTTTACTTAAGAAAGCAGATAAGGCTGCAATCTGGACTTTAAGTGTAGCTGGAGCGAGATTTTTCTGGAATCCGTCATACAAAAAATCCAAAATAATTGACACTGTGGCTGTTTCTGGAGTCAAACTCTTGCTGGCACACCACTTTCTGAAAGAAATCCAAACTCTTCGGTAAATTAAATTTGTCACCTTTTTTCTACTCTGTAACAGGATCTCAATAACTGGAGAAGAAATTCCTTGTGACTTCATTACATCCCTTTCAGTCTCCAGGCTCTGAGACTTGGGGCCGCTGGATCTGGATGAAGAATTGGACCTTGGGAGAGAAGATTTTCCTTTACTGGAAAATGCCATGGCCAACTTACAGATAATTGAAGGAGATTGGAGTGCCAATTTCTCCTGGGCCAGGAGGAAGCAATCAGAATTACTTCTGTGGAACAAAGGGCAATTTTCTTGACCACTCTTGCTATCATAGGAATTGGTGGAAATACATAAGCCCGGCTGAACTGCCATGGTTGAGCCATAGCATCCACTGCCTCTTCCCCTTTCCCGGCCATTAGAGAGAAAAACCTCTGATGTTTTGTATTGTACCTTGAGGCCATGAGGTCTATTGTTGAAGGACCCCATAAATCGCAGATCTGTAAGTATGTTTCCTGATCCAGACTCCATTCTCCTGGAAGTACCGTCCTGCGGCTTAGAAAATCTGCTTGAACATTGTTGTGGCCTGCAATATGGCGTGCTGACAGCAGTGGCGTAGCGAGGGGGGTGCCGAGGGGGCCATGGCCCCGGGCGGCGTATCAGAAGGGGCGGCGGCAATCACCATGATATTTAACGTACCCCCAACAGACCATCGGCGGCGGTTCCTTCTCTCTTATGGCGCGGCAACAGGCGCTTTTATAAGGTTGCGCCCGTGCGTATGACGTCACACGTCAGCGACGAGGCGCAACCTTATAGAAGTGCCTGTTGCCTGTAAGAGAGAAGGAGCCGCCGCCGATGGTCTGTTGGGGGTATGTACTATGGGGGAAATTGGGGGCACTGTGTGGGGGCTACTGTCTATGGGGAAATTGGGGCACTTTCCATGGGGGGGCCAGGTCTTTGTGGGGTATTGTGTATGGGGGCACTTCCTATTGGGGGCACTGTGTATGGGGCAATTGGGGCTCTGTGTATGAGGGCACTTTCTATTGGGGGGCAAGGTCTTTGTGGGGTATTGTGTATGGGGGCACTTCCTATTGGGGGCACTGTGTATGGGGCAATTGGGGCTCTGTGTATGAGGGCACTTTCTATTGGGGGGCAAGGTCTTTGGGGGGTATTGTCTATGGGGACACTGTGTATGGGGCAATTGGGGCACTGTGTATGGGGGCACTTCCTATTGGGGGCACTTTGTATGGGGCAATTGGGGGCACTGTTTATGGGGGCACTTTCTATTGGGGGAACTTTTTAAGAATAACTAAATAGAGGGGCGGCAAATTTCCGGTCGGCCCCAGGCGACGAAAGCCCACGCTACGCCACTGGCTGACAGACTCTTTAGATATTTCTCTCCCCAACAAAGAATCTTTTTTATTCTTTCGGCTAAATCTCTGCTTCTTGAACCCCCTTGGTGATTTATGTAGTAAGCAACAGTCTCGTTGTCTGTATGTATTAGGACTTCGCAACCTTTAATCATGGATTTGAAAGCAAGCAGAGCCTTCCAAACTGCCTCTAGTTCCAAGGAATTTGATGACAGATGAATCTCTTCGTTTTCCCAAATACCTTGTTTTACAATGTTTCCTAGATGAGCTCCCCAACCTGTTCCACTTGCATCTGTCGTGATAAGTATGGGGGAATCTGGAAACATCTGGGTGCCTCTTGAAAGATTTTTTGGTTGAAGCCACCAAATAAGGGAATTTTTTACCTTCTGGGGTATATGGATCTTTCGGTGTAGTTACCTTCTTTGATTATCCCAAACCAGTTTTATATATCTCTGTAGTTCCTTCATATGAGCATGCCCCCAGGGAACTGCTTCTAAGGCTGCCGAGAAGAGACCTAGAATTTCTAGACCTTGTTTCACTGAAGAAATTTTCCTTTTTTGAAATTCGTAAACTTTTTCCCTAATTTTTTCTCTTGAGGAAGGAAGATTTTTCCTTTCACAGTATTCCATATGATACCTAGGAATTTTACTTCTGTTGAAGGATGTAAATTGGACTTTTCCCAGTTTACTAGCCAGCCCAGTGACTGGAATACATTTAGAACTTGGGATAACTGATCTTTCAGAACTTGTTCTGATTATGCCTTTAGTAAGCAGTCATCTAGATATGGAATTATTGCAATACCTTGGGTCCTTAGGTATGCCGCTACCACCACTAGAACTTTGGTAAATACCCTTGGGGCACTTGAAATTCCGAATGGTAATGCTGTGAACTGGAGGTGTTCTGTACCTGATGGCCTTCTTATGGCTACTCTTAGGAACTTTTGATGACATTTTCTTATGGGAATATGCAAATATGCATTCTGTAGATCCAGGGTGCACATAACTTCTTTCTTGTGAATAGTGAGCAACGTGGACCTTATAGATTCCATCTTGAATTTCCTTTTTTGAATGAATTGATTTAAGAATCTTAAGTCCAAAACGGTTCTGAATTTTTTGTTTGGTTTTGAACAAGGAAAATTGGGGAATAAACCCCTAAAAATTTTTCTTCCTGAGGTACCAGAACTAATACCCCTATATCTTTGAATTCTTGGATAGCAGCTTCCATTGCTTGCTCTGCTAGACTTTGCTTTGGAAGATGAGTTTCTAGGAATCTTATTGGAGGAAGCAGCCTGAACTCTATGGCATAGCCAAGTCTTATTAATTGTAGCACCCATTTGCCTGAAGTGATCTTTTCCCAATCTTGAATAAACCATCTTAGTCTCCCTGCTACTGGCAGATAGTCATGCTGAAAAAGGCTTCTGCCCGAAAACTAGGGCGCCCCCTTCCTCTTGAGGATTTTCCTCTGGGCTGCCCAAGGGTTCTATCTCTAGATGTTTTGCTAGTTCTCCAGTCTTGTCTATATCCATAAGAGGTTTTTGAGCCTCGAAAAAAAGGACGCTTAAAGGATCTTTTATCCTGAGGCAGACTTCTCACTTTATCGTCTGACTTTTTCTCCACTAGCATCTCCAGTTCTGATCCAAAAAGTTTCTCTCCTTCAAAGGGTAAGTTAAGAAGACGATTTTTAGACGCATTATCAGCTCTCCATGGCTTTAGCCATAAAGCTCTTCTTGCAGTAGTGGCAAAAGAGGTTGTTTTTGCTAATATATCAACTGAGGCTAAGGCTGCTTCAGTTAAAAAGTCTGATGCCGACATCAGCATGGGAAGATCCGATAAAAGATTTTCTCTTGCAATACCTTTCTTTAATGCCTTCTCCAACTGCAAGATCCAAACTTTAACCGAGCTACTGATGCTGCTGCTATTGCCGGTTTAAACCCCGCTGCGGCTGCCAGGTAAGCCTTCCTTAAAGCTCCCTCTGCTTTCCTGTTCATAGGGTCCTTGAGGCCGGTACTGTCTTCCAAGGGTAAAGTAGTCCTCTTAACTGTTTGAGCCACTGGGGGATCTAATTTAGGAGCTGTATCCCAAAATTTTGCATCTTCAGCATCAAAGGGAAAAAGTAAATTAAAATTTCTTTTGCAGGCCCCATTTCCTATCCAATACTGCCCACTGATTTTGAATCTTATTCTTAATAGCCTCATCAACTGGAAAAGATACTTTACGTTTACCTATGTTAGCAAACAATTTACTAGATTCCTTGGGGGGTTCAGAAGATTCTTCTAGACCCATTGTATCTCTGACTGCCGCAATCAGGGCTCCTATTTCATCCACTGGAAAAAATTCCTCTGAATCTGAAATTTCTCCTTCTTCAGAGTCAGATTCAATTTTACACTTTGAGGTTCCCTCCCCAAGGGAAGTATCAGAAGACCAATCTTCATAAAGAGACCCCCTCAGCTTGTAGAGATTCTTTAGGTTTTTGTTGACTGAATGATTCAAAAGCTTGAAGCATAGCCCCCTTCATCCAAGAAACTAATTCATCAGCACCACCTGAGGGGTTAATAGGATTTTTGAGCTTCTCTTTACATGTACAGCATAACTTTTCTCCCTCTAAGGAACTGAATTTGACTTCACAGCCCAGGCAGGAGATTAAAGATGGCTTTTTTTAAATCCTTTTTCACTTTAGGTGACTCAGATAAACTCTCTTTACATTTTGCTTTTTCTTTATTTTTCCCTTTCTCCACTTTCTCTGGAGCAGTGTCAGCCATTGCTGAAACAACAATAAAAAGAGATTGCCTCCGTGTCAGAGATACAAAAGAAATAAAATGTAAAAGCATCATAAAGATGCGTACTTACAGGCAGAGATGGAGCGTTTTATACGTGTGGACAGGCAGCAGGAATAAAACCCCTGGAGCGGCTACGCGCCGCCATAACCACCAGCTTAAGAACCAGCCCTCCGGAAGTAACCCTGCGTTCCACCTATGCGTTCCATCTGCCTCGCGTCTGCGTTTCACCTACGCAGCGTGGTGCGAGTTAGTGACGTCACCGCCTCAACAACATGCGGCAAACTCCAAGACACTTACGCGTGTCTTAAACTCGCTTAAGGGAGGCACAACCATCCGACTGGCGACCCATAACAAGCCCTCCTGGGCTTCAGCGTAAGGGTACCCAATTACCACATCACAGGGGGCACACTTGTCTGAATGACGCCCTGGACTTACGCAGCATCTCGGGGCACGGTCGTCTGACAGGCGCCCAGGCAAGTTTAACGGTGTAATCCATCCGGTAGGAAAAAAACACTGAAGGCTGGTGGAGGGAAGAGGGGTTTTATGGGTAAAGGGGGCGGAATAATTTATTGGAGAAGGCGGTGTTTTTCCTACCCTAGGTATGACGTCTTAAGTGCTTAGGGAAAAAAAATAATTCTATGCAACTTTACAATATACAATCATTACTATTTTTCTATGGTTATTTGTATATGTAATGCTATTGAAAGTAGTGCTGGGCGGTATACCGGTAAAAACCGATCACCGGTTTTTTCTTTGAAACCGATATGAATTTTCTACATACCCCCATACCGGTGTGCGTGAATACTTCCGGGTGCGCGCGTGACGTCAGCGCGCACGTGACGTCAGCGCGCACGCGACGTCAGCGCGCACACTCTACAAAAGCGCCATCGCTAGGACGCATTCAGAGTCGGATACCAATGTGAGCTGTCGGGGGGTGCCTGGCAAGTAATTATATTTTATGTGAAGGGGATGGGGGGGTGTTATTTATGTGAAGGGGATGGGGGGGGTGTTTGGGGTGGGGGTGGGTGGGTTATACTTATGTGAAGGGGATGGGGTTGTGTTTGGGGGGGGTGGGATGGGGTGGGGTGGGGGGTTATATTTATGTGAAGGGGATGGGGGGGTGTTTGGGGTGGGGTAGGGGGGGTGTGTGCGGATGGGGGTGTGTTTGGGGTGGGGTGGGGGTGTGTGTGCGGATGGGGGGGTGTTTGGGGTGGGAGGGGTGCGTGCGGATGGGGGGGTGGGGGGGGTGCGTGCGGATGGGGGGGTGTTTGGGGTGGGGGGGTGCGTGCGGATGGGGGGGTGGGGGGGGGTGCGTGCGGATGGGGGGGTGTTTGGGGTGGGGGGGGGGTGCGGGTGGTGGGTGTTTGGGGTGGTCACCTAATCATGCATGGGGAAAAAAAAATACCGTCAAATACCGTGATACCGATATAATTTTGAAAAATACCGTGATATAAATTTTTGGTCATACCGCCCAGCACTAATTGAAAGAATTGTTTGTCTGTCCCTTTCTATTCTCTGCCCTGGTAAAGGTTGCAACCAGGGGTTAAACAAATGCTGCCACCTGTCTGGTTTTGAATCAGACAGTCCAATTTATATAGGGACTGTCTGGTTCAAAGCAGCCTGGTCCTGGGTTTCAGAGAGAACAAGACAATTTTTTCCTATTACCTGGGTTTCAGAGAAACACTGTTTGACTGAATAAAAAGTCAGCCAATCCCTGCATACTGTGTCATAAGGCCACCTCCCGTGTCACTGGCCTGTCTCCAATGTCATTAGCTACGCACCAAACGTGCATCCTGGCTAGATTATCTGAAGGTAAAAGGTGGCAACCCTAAATTTAATAAAAATGCAATTTGCAATAAGTGCAGCCCAGCCACAATGGGAAGCTTTCCTAAATTTCCACATGATCTGGTAACCTTACTTTAATTTAACGTAATTAAACTAAATGAGAAACTAAGACTACTACATTTTGTCTCAAAAAAGAGAAACCCTATGATTCATAATACTAAGGAATCCTCTAACTAACCTGAAGCCAAATTTCACCAGTATTATTAAAAGTAGAATATGTTATCTTTAAAGGGGGGGTTCACCTTCATGTTAACTTTTAATATGTTATAGAATGGCCAATTCTTAGCAATTTTTCAATTGATCATTTTTTTATTTTTTTATTTTTATAATTTTTTAATTATTTGCCGCCTTCTTCTGGCTTTTTCAGGCTTTTAAATGGGGCTCACTGACCCCAGCAGTCCATAAACTATTGCTCTGTGAAGCTACAATGTTATTGTTACTTTATATTACTTATTTTTCTATTCAGGTCCTCTCCTATAAATATATCACTCAAACCACTGCTGCAGAAATTCCAAACTAGAGAGCTGCTGAACAAAAAGCTAAAAAACCACAGACATTAAAAAAGGAAGACCAATTGTAAATTGTCTCAGAATATCACCCTCTACATCATACTAAAAGTTAATAAAGGCGAACAACTCCTTTAACATAATTTGTATAATACTTACGCATTATTTCTCCATCTGCTTTACAGACTCTGACAGTCATTGCCTGGCCATATTCAAGAGCAATCTGGGAATTAATTTCTTCTAAGGTAACCTGTGAAAAGGAAGTAATATGATAATTATAAAAACAAGAACACTACTTTAAAACTGCTTAAAAAGAATTAGTAGTCAAATTACTACTACTAAACCAACCCTAAGGAAAGCATAACAACAGGCTTTTTAAGGTGAAAATGTGCATCTCTAAAGTGGTAGAGAACTCGTTATAATATCTCTCATGCACTACCATTCCAAATGTAATCACCCCTGCCTAATTGGCTTTGTTGCTGTATTGGGCATTGCAAAAAGTTGATAACCTTGGCCACACAAAAAACATATTCTGGAAGCAATTTGGAAGCTATAAGCAAGTTTCCAATGGAATCGATCAATGATATTTGTGTTATGTTCCTTTACAAAAAATGTGGCACAGACAAATTCAATTCAATTCTGACATTTGGCATGTTAATGAATGAGGTCACTGGCTGACTGAGCATTGCATAGACCTGTACTTTTAAAAAGTAATCAGACAGTTAATTGTATGCTTATGGTGTGGTATATACAATACCCAGTCCTCAGCGCTCTTGATAATGTTCAGTGAAGTCAAATAATCATAACGAGTGTTTGTAATCCTGCAGCTCCTCCACAGATCAACCCCTTTGACTGGGTCCAACAAACTTATAGAGATGTATAGCGGGAGCGCATGTGTATAGAAATGAAAGACAAAAAACAACTTATAAAGCAAAAACGTTTAAAAGTGGTAATTCCTTAAGTGCATCCAAACACCAAATGTATATATAGTGCATATGTCTATGAAGATTCTCATTCATCCAGGTCATGATATACAGTATCTAGTAGAATTAAGTCTAAAACAACTGGACTTTTCTGAGTTTTTCTTGAAAACGTTTCACCACTCATCCAAGTGGCTTCTTCAGTTCAAATGACTGGTAGGGAATTCCCCGGTATTTAAACTCTTGACAACAGTTCACACTTCCAGTCATGTACTTTGAAGGATTAACACCTTCATCAATGAGAATCTTGGTACCATTGTGATTGGATCATACCTTCTTACACCTGTCAGTTTCAGCTAACACCTAACTGAACAAGTTCAATGGAACCATTGTGATTGGATGTCTGTGACTCTACTACCGTCAAGAGTTTAAATACCGGGGAATTCCCTACCAGTCATTTCACCTACTACGGTACGCTTCCTCAGGAGTTAAATAGTTGGACTATTGAACTCCTGAGGAAGCGTACCGTAGTACGTGAAACGCGTTGAGTCTTTTATGAACCTTTTTATCTCCTACATTTTGTAAGTACCATTGCTTTTAGCAGTTGTCTTGTAATAAATAACATTGCACTATTTGCTGCTTCTTTCTCTTTTTGTGCCTACACTGAGGATACGGCTACATCTCAATTTTGGATTTTTCCCATACGTTTGGCTTGATTTTACCGCCATCTGGTGAGCAATTTGCATTACTGCACATGGTGTTATTGCTCAATAATCTTGCACTATATATACATTTGGTGTTTGGATGCACTTAAGGAATTACCACTTTTAAACGTTTTTGCACTATAAGTTGTTTTTTGTCTTCCATTTCTATACACATGCGCTCCCGCTATACATCTCTATAAGTTAATTGTATGCTGATTGGCTGGATCAGCATAATTTATAATCTGGGCATGTGGCCAGCATTAGAATCCACGTCGACAGGACGCAAAATGGTGAGATGCTTTACATGAACCAAAGTACATTCAAATGCATTAAACAAGAGACTCACAAACCTGACAAAAATAACTGGAAACAAATTTTCTCAAAACGTGAAAAATCTGAAATCAGTGAGTCAACAAATACGTACCTGAATAGGTAAGTCGCACAGCAAAGGATCCTGTACAATCATTGCCAAGCCTTCCTGGAATATATCGACAACCTCCGCATGTGGCAATTCCTCATCTACATCTTGTTTTACCTCGTATGAAAGATTCTGCTCTACATCATCATTTTCACACTCATTTGCAGTCTTTACATCCATCACCTTTCAGATAATGTTGAAAAAGGAAAAACTGTCCAAGTTAGTTCATCCTTTTAGCAATAAAAAATACATAGCAGTTAAGAGATAAAGAGTTTGTAAATATATACCACCAGCAATTTATTTTTAAAGGTTTTTTAAGTTTTTATTAGCTGGCTTATTCTCCTACAGAAGGGCACCATTCTAAAAAGTATGTGGAGACATGCAGCTCAGAGGTGTCTTTAAAACAAGGACCATGAATTTTTAGAATGACACAACTAGCATTTATAAGCTCAAGTTCCCAACCTCAGATTCTGAATGTGACATTATAAAAGAACCAGAAACTCCAACAAAGAAAGTGGTTTAAAATCATTAAAATATAAAGAATTATGACAACGTTGCTATTACCCAGATATGTATGTGTAACCCAGATATATGACATCCTATGAAACTGGTTTTGTAAACTAACAACACACTACATTTGTATACTTTATGTTCATCTACTTTATTTTGTTTTTTATTTGTCTCAAATTGAAAATCTAAATAAAAACATACTGAAAAAACATACTACTGCCACTGGTAAGTTGTGTGTTTGCTTCAGAAAGACTACTATAGTTCATGCATGCACCTATCACAACTGGACTACTGCAACCTGCTACTACCTGGGCTCTCTCCCCCCTACAGTCTGTATTAGATACTGCTGCCAGAATTCTCCTCCTCTCATCCAAAATGGTATAGCTCCCCCCCCTGAAATCCTTATCATGGCTTGCCATAAAACAAAGAATAACTCCTTCTTAAAACCTTCAAAGCCCTTCTTTCCTCATTTCCCACCTTAAACCTTCCTTCTTTTCTGGAATTCCTTAAAGGAACAGTAACACCAAAAAATGAAAGTGTATAAATATAATTACTATATTATGTACTGTTGCCCTGTGCTGGTACACCTGGTGTGTTTGCCTCAGAAAGACTACTATAGTTTATATAAACAAAGCAGATAGCAGATAAAGCCCCATTATATTCTACAGAGCTTATCTGTTATCTGCAGTAGGTTAATGATCAAATTGAGGAATATTGGCCTAGAACATAATATTTGTAATTGGATAGAGAACTGGCTGAAGGATAGATTACAAAGAGTGGTGGTAAATGGAACATTTTCTAATTGGACCAGTGTGGTTAGTGGAGTACCGCAGGGGTCAGTCCTTGGTCCTTTGCTTTTTAACTTGTTTATTAATGACCTGGAGGTGGGCATAGACAATACTGTTTCTATTTTTGCTGATGACACAAAATTATGCAAAAAGTTCCATGCAGGATGTTGCCGCTTTGCAGAGCGATTTGACAGAATTGGAAAACTGGGCAGCAAACTGGAAGGTGAGGTTCAATGTTGATAAGTGCAGAGTTATGCATTTTGGTAGAAATAATATAAACGCAAACTATCTACTGAATGGTAGTGTGTTGGGGGTTTCCTTAATGGAGAAGGATCTAGGGGTTTTTGTTGATAACAAGTTGTCTAATTCCAGGCAGTGTCATTCTGTTTGCAGTGAGGTAAAAAAACAATACCAAAAGTCCTCAGCGCTCAGATGTGATGAAGTATCCAATCTTACGTGAACCAAATGTTTGTGTAAATAGACTCGGCACCATCATGACACTATACACATCCCGAGTCTATTATCCAGCCCTCAATACCCTGATGTGGCCCGGAGCCCGGCACTCTAGGATTACCCTTGTTTTGCTGATCGCTACACATATCTATGAGCTTACTAATACCAATGATCAGTAGATAGTTTAGATGATACCGAAAGGGTTACACCTGATGACATCATTAACGTCAGACAGGAGCTTTACACGAGGCATAGATACTTTGTATCAGAGCTATATAAGGCTGGGTACTAGTGATTTGGGACCATTTGATCTTTGCTCCTGAGGAAGTGTACCGACAAGTACACGAAACGCGTTGGGCTTTTGTGGACATTGAGCTCCTGTATCACACTACTTTTGTAAGTTTTATTCTTTATGCAGTTGTTTTTTAATAAATAATATTGCACCAGTGGCGGTTCTTCTCTTTGTGTGCCTCATTGAGGTTACAGCCACAGCCTGCAAGAGGATAACCATCCTTGGTCTGCACGTTGATACAGTTGCGTTCCACTTCAAGGATACAATATCCGTTCATTTGGCTACATTCTGCAAATGAATACATCATGTTTGTTTTGCTTCAACAACACTGCCATCTGGTAAGCAGTTAGTGGTACTGCACCCTGGTGTGAATGTTAATCTATTGAGCACAAGCAACACTTTATACGGGGTTAAGGTTTCACCTTATATAAACGTTGCCACACCATTATTTTTCCTTTGTTTTTGTTTTTTTTTTTTCCCTTATTTATGCGCTCCGGATTTCCATATCGTTGAGTAGTGTCATTCTGTGGCTACTAAAGCAAATAAAGTGCTGTCTTGTATAAAAAAGGGCATTGACTCAAGGGATGAAAACATAATTTTGCCTCTTTATAGGTCCCTGGTAAGGCCTCACCTTGAGTATGCAGTGCAGTTTTGGGCTCCAGTCCTTAAGAAGGATATTAATGAGCTGGAGAGAGTGCAGACGTGCAACTAAACTGGTTAAGGGGATGGAAGATTTAAACTATGAGGTTAGACTGTCAAGGTTGGGGTTGTTTTCTCTGGAAAAGAGGTGCTTGCAAGGGGACATGATTACTCTGTACAAGTACATTAGAGGGGATTATAGGCAGATGGGGGATGTTCTTTTTTCCCATAAAAACAATCAACGCACCAGAGGTCACCCCTTTAGATTAAAGGGGACGGAGCTTCCATTTGAAGCAGCGTAGGTGGTTTTTCACGGTGAGGGCAGTGAGGTTGTGGAATGCCCTTCCTAGAGATGTGGTAATGGCAGATTCTGTTAATGCCTTTAAGAGGGGCCTGGATGAGTTCTTGAACAAGCAGAATATCCAAGGCTATTGTGATACTAATATCTACAGTTAGTATTAGTGGTTGTATATATAGTTTATGTATGTGAGTATATAGATTGGTAGGTGTGGGTTGTGTGTGCTGGGTTTACTTGGATGGGTTGAACTTGATGGACTCTGGTCTTTTTTCAACTCTATGTAACTATGTAACCTGTGCCTTTTCTCTTTTTTTCCAGGTAGAATGGCTGCCCCCATGGCTACACAGCAGCTTATTTATATAAGCTATAGTACCATTACTTTAGCAAATACACAACTTGACCTGTGCAGGGTAACAGTACATTATAGTTTAAATACTTTAATACACTTTCATTTTTGGCATTACTGTTCCTTCAAGAGAGAACTAAAGACTACCTCTTGGAGAACCAGAGCCGTCTCTCGCTATATCCCAATAGCACTTGATATTTCCCTAATGCTCACTGTGGATGTTCAGTAAGCATTCTGCAATATCACACATATGGGCCCATTTATGAATGTACAAATTTAGATTGTGTTAAAATACGATTTGCGAAAATTCGTATACTTAACGATAATTTCTGATGTGTGGAAATGTTCAGAATGTGGTATAGATCGTGGTACGATCCAAAAGTTACGAAATTTTCATATCCAAACAATCGTAAATGGCGCGAAAATCTTTGTGTGACTTTGAACCTTCAGTGCATGTTTTTGGAAGCCACCCATAGGAATCAATGGCACTCTGCAGCTCCAACCTGGCCAAAGGAACGTCACGATACCGAAGCTTGAATGAATTACGAAACTTTCGTACAAATTATCACAAAGTACGAACAAGTCACAGAAATAAACGAAAATATCGTAGAAAATACGCAGAGTTCTAAAAGTTTGAAAAAATACCATTTTTTTGTAATCGTAAACCATCGTACATTGATAAATGGGCCCCATATTGTGTGTATTTGCAATGACATCAAATAGCACACGCACAGGTTATTAGCAGTGCACTGCAATAGTTCCCCAGTAGACAATCTCCTGGGGTTGAAAGCTCTGGAGCACATGCATAAACTGGGAACTGGTAGTGAATACAAGGTACAGTTGCTTTTAAGGGCACCTTAACAATATAGGGGTGATAGGTGCCCTTTAAAGCAACTGTACCTTGTATTAATTTCTATTTATTATTATACTTTGTACCAACGGATAAACCATCATATCTAATTTATGATAGCTTTCACCCTGACCACACTAAACACTCCATAATCTACAGCCAGGCTCTACGATATAATCGAATATGTTCTGATGCTACTGAAAGGGACCACCACCTAAGAACACTCATGGCAGATTTCATTAACAGGGGCTACAACCCAAGGATTGTGGATCAATATATCCATACAGCCACCAGGATTCCCAGAAGTCAACTTCTACAATACAAACAAAAAACAGAAATAAATTGAATTCCTCTAGTTGTCACATACGATCCCCAACAAAAGACCCTCAGAAAAATAGCCAAGGATCTACAGTGTACACCTCAAAAGGATGAGAGGCTCCAAAACATATTCCCAGACCCACCACTTCTGGCATTCAGGCAGCCCCCAAACCTAAAACAACTAATAACAAGAAGTGCCTTAATTCAACCCAACAAAAAAGGAACTTATCCCTGTGGCAAAAAAACAATGCAAAACCTGCCCACACATCTGTAATTCAGATTTCAGACACATTAGAGGAATACAACATCCATGGTCAGTACAACTGTTCTTCTTCCAATATGGTGTACTTAATACAGTGCACTAGATACTGAACAGGAGGACTGTATATAGGAGAGACTGGTCAAAGCCTGAGAAAAAGAAATACACACCACCGTTTTACTATAAGAACGCGATTTCTGATGGTGGCCCTGGTTCTATCAATTAGATGCTCTGCTGTACAGTGCTTCGTACATAAGTACTGTAATGCTTATACCATGTGGGGTTGATTCTCAGCACATGAAAAACCACAGGCCAAGAATCAGTTCCTTGGGCATCAGCCTCCTACTTTTCCAGGTCAAACCACTGCGTTGGCCCAGGTGCAAGCATACAATATGAATATCCACTCTAAAATGCTAAATTTACAGTTTCTTTGCTGATATCTGCCATGTGTGCCTGCACCCAGGCCAGCCCAATAGTTTCTGGTGCAGGCAAGGTAGGAGGCTGTCAGCGGAGGGACTGATTATCTGCATGCGGGTTTCCATGCGGCATCAGCCGTATATAAATAAGAATATAAATAGTTTATATAAACAAGCTTCTATGCAGCCATGGAGGAAGCACTTCAAGATAAAAAAAGGAGAAAGGCACAGGATACACAGCAGATACCAGATTAACACGAATATACCACCACTGCATTTTATTACAGAGCATATATGTTATATGATATCCAAACCTGTGCCTTTTCTCCTTTTCAACTTAAATGGCTGCAAGACTTCTAGTTCTGCTTTTGCTTTGCAAAAATTGCTCTTCTCGTGTTATCAGTTTTTGGGAGCTGGACTTAAATGTAGAAATTTAGAATTTCGAGTTAAGTTTTTCAACGCAATTTCCACTACCCACCTTTAGTTCACACCGTTTCATTCAAGTTACAAATGGAACTGTCGCAGATTTCTAGGGCGCCCATTAAAGACGTCATCACCGGGCGGAAACGTGCGCAATAAGATGTAATGTAGGTGAATGCGAGGCTAGGGCAAACGCGTGGTGATCATTCTGCTTAGGCAGCGGTACTGGCGTCTGGAGGATGAAGTGGTTGATGCGAAGTTTGAGCTAATCTGTTAGCAGCAATGTTGCTATTTTGCCCGACGTGTGGGAATGTGCTGATCGTGGAGGAGGGACAGAAGTGCTACAGGTTTGCCTGTAATACCTGCCCTTATGTGCACAACGTTAATCGCAAGGTATAATGAGGTCTTCTGAAGTGATAGAAATATGGTTTTAAGCGGCGTAAGTGTAGTCCTGGTGGCTACGAAGCCTTTTTATGCCTTGTGTATGCCAAGCATTGCTAATTGGCAGATAACATTACATTAGCAACAGTACAATGCGCTGATTTTTAAGTGCGGGATGAATCTGTATAAATTGCTAACAACATATTCTGGTAATGGCTGGGGCTTTTAGCTCTAAATTGTGTAAGTTTAATAGACTTACAAAGTTAAAAAGGTGATCTTATCATTTATGTTTTATGATAAATACTAAATAAAATGCATAGTAAATAGATACACCTGCTACCCCCACCCCCCAAAATGAACATTTGAATATACGCATATGACCTGTGATTTTTTTTTTTGTCTGATTTTTGCTAGTTTGTGGCCAAGGTCTTGCTTTTCTTCCTTTTTGGCTATTACCCTTCTGGGAACAAATCATCATAGAAGGGCACACTTTTAACCCTAAATTCACAATACCCAGAACACCACAGCACAATCACTTCCCCTGTGGAAGTGCATTACCTTGCTAAAGCACACTAATATCATAAATATATATTATAAAATGTGTCCTAACACTTTCATAAATAATATCTAAATAAATACATTTGAATATATATTAATACATAGGGAGTTCTGACCGCTAGATACTTATTTGACAAACTTTAAGGGGAAATACTGTAACCCTATCTTCACCACTTCTGGCACCTTTGACAGTGTTACACTCCACGAGTGGCGCTTACCTGATGGCACGGGACAAACCTGAATCACTCCGCAGTGGTATTGGGAGAGACTGGGTACCTGGTACTTATTAGCGCAGTGCCTCCACCTAGTGGGATCCTGGAGTGCACCTACGGGTGGCCCCACTAGGAACAATAATAATGCACACACAGTACTTGATAAACGAAATAACTTTTATCTGAAATAAAGGGGAAACTAATACAGATAACACTCCTATCCAAGTGGCAATAAGGGCCTTACTAACTAGCTTTGCCAGCGCAAGCTGTCTCACTAACTATGTACAGTCCTTTAGCTCAGTCCCAAAAGAAACAGTTTATATAGTTTAAATCTTCAAGCGCTCCTTTATTACTTTCACTTTAATGATACTCACTCCAGGAATCTCTTTGGGTGATTCACACAGAATCTTCAGGCGAGTCCAGCACTCACAGCCATGCAGTGCGACTACTAGCCCCTTTAGCTACTCAGATGGGATTCCCCTGCAGGTGTTTGTTCCTCCAGTCAGGACTCCTCACAGGATCTCTGTCTCTCCAGGTACAGGGTCTGCCTTCCCTGTACCAGCCTGTTCCAAAGGCCAGCTTCTTCTTGTGCTGCTCCTCTCTCTGAGCCCACGTGCAGCTTCTGGAGTTCTGGGGCTTTTTCTCTCCTCCCACTGACTTCCTCTCCCAGGCTGCTTTGCAACTTCCGGCAGCCCTGAGCTTGCTGTTCACCTTGTTGCTAGGCAGCAGCTCACAGCACAAAGTCTCAGTGCCAGCTCCCCTACAGGGAACAGCAGCAGGAGGGGGGTAAGTGCAGGGACCCAGCACTACCTCCCTACATTCTCCCCCTGCTTGAATGGGCAACGTCCTCGCTTGCCCTTTCTCACCATTCTTATTCTCCCTAACCTTTGGGGGAGATACACAGGGGAAAGCTTCCTCACTAACTGCCCTGACACTTCCCCTGCCTGAAGGTCTACGCATTCCCAGGCCCAGTCTCTTACTTTTATTGGGGGTGCCAGAGTGCTCAGAGACCATCCTCGTGCCACAGGATTTCTCTTCACAAATATTCACTTCACATGGGAAAGATGTCACATATACATCAGTGAAGTCTTCATTCCGTCCCCAGTCACAGGTGTGGGAAGTATGACCGTACCAACCACAGGTGTAACACCTCACCTGATTACGTCTCTTCCGATACCTCTTTTGGGGTGGCTTCCTCACAGCACAGCCATATGAAATAACTTCTGTAGCTGCAGCATTTTCACGTTGCGTCGGACAGTGTGGGGATATATGGCCCAACCGGCCACAACGGAAGCACTTTGGTGGGTCACCGCGAGCACCACCTGCTTTAGGAAATGAAGAGGGTCTAGACATAGTTGACCCCTCTTCCTTTTCGGACACACGAGCCTTGAGCTGAGCAACCTGTTTTTTTAACTCGGCAATCTCTTCCGCTTTCTGCGAATCACTGGATGTCCTTTCAGAACCACGTCTTTTCTTCTCTCGTCGCAGAACATTAACTTCCTCCTTTCGGATCTCACGGATCAGCTCCTGATAAGTTGGTTCTTTCTTTCCTCTGTAGAAAGATCTCAACATCACAGCTGTGGGGTCCATAGATAAAGCCCCTCTGAATAACTGTTGTAGCCTCATAGAATCAACACGATCTGTAGCAATGATTCTTCGGCAAACAAGTAATTTTAGCATTTGCTGCAGTCGCTTCAAGTACTCAGACAGATTCTCTTTTTCTTTCTGCATGCAAGACTGAAATTTGTACAACATTTCAATTTCATCTTCCACCGGTCCATATGTATCTTCCAGTACGTCTATCAACTTCTCAGGACCATCTTGTGGGCACACCTCTCGTTGGAGCTTAATTAGGTCCAATGCAGGCCCTCGCAAACTCTCCTGGATCTTGCGACATAAAGCAGGGCCAGAGCCAGGCCAATCGGTAATAGCAACCAAAGCAGCATCTCTCCAGGCCTCAAAGGCCTCTTCACCTGGAGGAGTAGGTTCCATACCTGAGAATATTTTTAGTCTCTTATAATTTCCATTGTATGCCAGCTGTCTCCAATTCTCACCGACTTGGGCCAAGACTTCCACCAGCTGAGCTGCCTCAACAACATCACTTAGAGGTCGGCTCCTCCCAGCAGAGTTCAAGCTTTCACATGATGCAGTGTATTTCAACTTTGTCTCAGGTGTCACATCAAACAGTCTTTTAGTCACTGGGCTGTGACCAGCAGCAGGTATCTGTGGGGTGCCACTGCACAGGGGATTTGGGTTCTCCAGATCACCTCCCACTTCATCCTCACTGTCACTAAGTTCCTTCTCCTCAGGGACATCCGGTAAGACAATTTGCCAGTAACCATGGTCTTCCGCCTGCACACCACGTGCACATGTTTCTCTGTTAATCTCACCAGGACTATCCACAAGCACATTTAAGAGGATGCCATCTGGGTCTCGTCGCGAAGCTACCACTCTAGGTCTATAAATAGATCCATCTGCATCTAGGATCTTGTAAATAAATTCCTCTTTTGTTTTTGGTATCATAGGGCCCACTACAGCAGTCTTTTTCGGGTTTAGGCCCAAACTCTTGCACCAGTCCAGAACACTCTGGGGACTCTCAGTAGATGACGCCATCTTGCTTCACTTTCTGTGCAACCAGGTCCCAGCGAATCTCAGCAGTGCCTCCAAAATGTCTATCTTCCCCACTTCTGGCACTTTTGACAGTGTTACACACCACGAGTGGCGCTTACCTGATGGCACGGGACTAACCTGAATCACTCCGCAGTGGTATTGGGAGAGACTGGGTACCTGGTACTTATTAGCGCAGTGCCTCCACCTAGTGGGATACGGGAGTGCACCTACGGGTGGCCCCACTAGGAACAATAATAATGCACACACAGTACTTGATAAACGAAATAACTTTTATCTGAAATAAAGGGGAAACTAATACAGATAACACTCCTATCCAAGTGGCAATAAGGGCCTTACTAACTAGCTTTGCCAGCGCAAGCTGTCTCACTAACTATGTACAGTCCTTTAGCTCAGTCCCAAAAGAAACAGTTTATATAGTTTAAATCTTCAAGCGCTCCTTTATTACTTTCACTTTAATGATACTCACTCCAGGAATCTCTTTGGGTGATTCACACAGAATCTTCAGGCGAGTCCAGCACTCACAGCCATGCAGTGCGACTACTAGCCCCTTTAGCTACTCAGATGGGATTCCCCTGCAGGTGTTTGTTCCTCCAGTCAGGACTCCTCACAGGATCTCTGTCTCTCCAGGTACAGGGTCTGCCTTCCCTGTACCAGCCTGTTCCAAAGGCCAGCTTCTTGTGCTGCTCCTCTCTCTGAGCCCACGTGCAGCTTCTGGAGTTCTGGGGCTTTTTCTCTCCTCCCACTGACTTCCTCTCCCAGGCTGCTTTGCAACTTCCGGCAGCCCTGAGCTTGCTGTTCACCTTGTTGCTAGGCAGCAGCTCACAGCACAAAGTCTCAGTGCCAGCTCCCCTACAGGGAACAGCAGCAGGAGGGGGGTAAGTGCAGGGACCCAGCACTACCTCCCTACAATACCTTAAAGAATAAGCCTTTTTTTTTTTTCTATCAGTAAAATTACTCTAAACAACCTCCAGAATTACCTACTTACCTACCTTTGTCCCAGCATTTTGTCCCAGCATTAGTGAAGCCCCGCCCCCCACTTCTTGTTCAGTTTTCTCTTCAGTTCCACTACTCTAGTGGACCTGGAGAGCCTTCTGGGCATGCCTGGAGGCAGCAGGAGCCAGTCTGTGCATTAGCAGCGTTTTTTTTTTTTTCTTGATGAGAGACCAAAACAGGAAGTGGGGTCGGGGCTTCACTCTGCACAAAGAAGCAAAGGAAAGCATTAACTTCTAACTGAGGAACCAGGTCAGACAGGATGCTGGAGTCAGTTTTAGAGTAATTTTACTGCATAAACTGCCCTGGCTGACATATACTATGTAGACAGCAGTGGCACCACCAGGGTCATAAAAATGCAAAATACTAATAACAGTTTGTAAACATCACAATGGGTATTTATCCATCCAGATAGCCATGTTTGTGCAACGTTTCGGGAAAGTCACATCCCCTTTCTCAAGCACATTATTATGGCCATCCCATATTGTAGAAGCACATTTGTTTGTAAGACCATGGGGCTGATTTACTAACCCACGAATCCGAATTGGAAAAATTCCGATTGGAAAACGAACATTTTGCGACTTTTTCGTATTTTTTTCGATTTTTTCGTAGCAGTTACGACTTTTTCGTTGTCGCGACTTTTTCGTAACCGTTACAACTTGCGCGAATTTTCGCGACTTTTTCATATTGAGTGCTCGTAAACTGCGGGCAAAACTTTCAGACTTAGCATGATTTTGGAAGCCTCCCATAGGACTCAATGGCACTCTGCAGCTCCAACCTGGCCCAAGAAAAGTCACGATACTGAAGCTTGAATGAATCCGAAACTTTCGTACTCGGCACGAAGGCTACGGAAAAGTCGCGACAATTCGCGCAAGTCATAACGCTACGAAAAAGTCGCAACAATTTCCGAAAAAATCGCAAAATACCGATCATTACGAAAAAAACGCAGTCGGACGCTTTTCGGACGTTCGTGGATTAGTAAATGTGCCCCCATGTATATAAAGAAGATGGAAGTGACGTAACTGGTCGCCATTGAGACGGGACACAACAACATTCACGGAAGCAGGTACACCACCATCGTCTGCGTTTTACTCTCTTTGACATAATTTATACACATAAAATTAAGCATTACAAGAAAAGATATAAATCAAAATCCCTGTGTAATATATATATATATAAAGGTCCCGATGGGGACCGAAACGTAACGTTGGCTGTTCATGCGTTTTTAATACACAATTGATTGTTTTTGGAATATAACTCGGTGTTGCTGGTCTTTTTTTGATATTTAAATCATTTACCTTGCACCAGAGCTAAGAGCTGAAGCAGAGTGCCACCCTGGGTTCGATATATATATATAATATTTCTCTGTTCACAGAAAAAAAAGCATTCTACAAACACACCTGGTTCACTTAAGATGGCCATACAAGGGCCAATTTCAGCTGCCGACATTGGTCCGTTAGAGACAGATTCTGCAGCTTATCTGCTTTTGTACGGGCACCACTGCCAGGTCTCCCCGACCGACCTATGGCCTGAAATTGGCCAGATCTCAATCAGGCAGGTTTGATTTTTCCTATGGATCCTATCGGGTCTCGCCAAATGAGCAAATCTTACACTGTATGGCCACCTTTATACTTGACCCTTTCTAGTTTCAGTTGATTCAGTTCAAAATTAGCCCCCTGTACTGCAAGTTTAGTAATACACATCCTGACATAAATATGTATGCCTTTCTTCAAGGTAACAAGCAGAAAATATCCTAAACTTAAGGAAGTTGATGATGTTCTGGGGGGATCTGCTGCTTGGGAAAATGTTGACTCTACTGCAGGTGAGTTATAGCATTTTGTTATATCTGTATGCTGTCACTGAAGGGGTTTTGAAGTGTACCTATTGCAGCATGTGTGCAAGGGTACATATAACTTTTTTTTTTTTTTAATAAAAATTCATGGCACATACTCTGCCTGCTCTATGCTTCCTGTGTGTGCCATACTCGGCCTGCCCTATGCTGCCTGTGTGTGCCATACTCGGCCTGCCCTATGCTGCCTGTGTGTGCCATACTCGGCCTGCCCTATGCTGCCTGTGTGTGCCATACTCGGCCTGCCCTATGCTGCCTGTGTGTGCCATACTCGGCCTGCCCTATGCTGCCTGTGTGTGCCATACTCGGCCTGCCCTATGCTGCCTGTGTGTGCCATACTCGGCCTGCCCTATGCTGCCTGTGTGTGCCATACTCGGCCTGCCCTATGCTGCCTGTGTGCCATACTCGGCCTGCCCTATGCGGACTGTATGTAGCAATGATGGCACTGCTCCTACAGTCTGAGGTGTGAACAATGTGTGGATTATAGTGGAAGCCTGAGGGGTGAACAATGCAGGGATTAAAAGGTGTGAACAGTACCATGGATTACATGTATAAACAATACAGGGGTTTACAGTCTGAATCTAAGGTGTGAACCATGCAGGGGGTCAGCTAATCTCAGTACTGATACCTTTTAACCCTTTAAGTGCCAGCAGAATTTCACATTTCGGTTTCCCTTAGTGCAAGACGTTTTTATAAGATTTTGTGCTCTCTCATTTTAGGGGCATTTACTGGGGGGGAGGTTAAGTTTAGGTAGGTAAACTATATACTGTTTTTTTTCAGGAGAACCTGAGCTTTCCAAATGCAGTTTTTCATGATATAGGGATTTATACCAGAAACATATTTTATTTTATGAACAAAAATTCAACTGATTTAAAAAGTCTCATGTCTCCCGAACATGCCAATACCTGATATGTATAGTTTTTTGGAGATTTCTGATCAAAAACTTCCAGCAGTAAATTACCAAATTTTCAAAGCATTACAGCAGAATACGGCATACTTTAGATTCCAAAGCCAAAAATCCTGGAACATTAGGTTTACCCCAGGAAACCATATATTTTTGAAAAGTACACATTCTGATGAATCCGAAATGGGTAACTGTCTTCCAACTCCTAAGTACCAAACGGCAATGCTTTACTGAATTTAGCAGTTTCTATAAATAATTATGAAAATTCTAAAAAATTGCCTCAAATCTTCCACTTTCAAGCATCATATCTCTCACATAACATTAAGTACCAAGAAAACACATCCTAAATATGAAAGCATAGGGTCCACTGAACAGTTTGATGCCCATTGTGCATAGGATTACTAAAGTATCTGGAATTTAGAGACCCCAAAAGGAAGTTAGTTACGTACAAATTGCCCCGGAGATCTTTTATCTACAACCTCAACTTCCAAGCACCTTAAATAAGCCAAGGGTCCACTGAACAGTTTGATACCCACTGTGCATAGGATCACCGATGAATCTGGCATTTAGAGACCCCAAATGAAAGTTAGTGCATACAAAGTCTATACACTGCAATATAAGCTACCGCATGTGCATTATGTGCCATAAGACCCGAACAGTACAGAGACCCTAGAAAACCATATATTTTCCGAAAGTACACATTCTGACAAAACAAAAATGGGTAAATACATCTTTCTACTGCAAACTACCAAACTATAAAGCTATGCTAAATATAGAACGGTTTTTATGACATTTCTGAAAATTGTCACAAAGCTTGCATTTTACCCCATTATGTACCCCCCAGGGCACGCTATGCCCCCTTTAAGTGCACCCTGTGGCACTTAAAGGGTTAAAGCTTACACAACGGTAAGAGGTCACAACAGCCAGACAAGTGGGGGAGGCCACACAGAGGGGGGCCACGGGCTGCCAGTTTGGACAGCACTGTTCTATAGGATGACAAAATAACATATTCCAGGTGAGCATTTGGCTCTCCAGCCATCACTGATAGCTGGAGTGCCTCCTAGTTACAAAATACATAAGGAGGTGGTTCTCCAGTCATGAGTTAGTCACAATTTGCTCAACCTAAATTTGAAAGGAGATTTGGCTGATAGCAAGAGGGGACATACTAGAAGAGCTACCTCTTTGAACGGAGGGCATGTTCAACAGTAGATGTGGAAATATAAGTGCTGATATTGGGTACACAGTTTAGGGAAGAGCTGCAGCTTCACTAACCACAAGTGCAGGAAGACTGTGACTCTGCTGGGAGCAGAGTAACCGGGATGATATTTGTGCTGCATTTGCAAGGTTCTTATAGGCTGCAGTGCATGTTCAAGTAAAACTAGAATATCCTGCATGTACTGTGCACATCCTAACTTCTACCTAAAGGTCTAGCGCACACGTCACATTCACACCAAATGTTAGAATTTATACCAACCAGGCAATTGCATGCAAAAGTGTTGAAGTGAAGTGCAATTGTGCCAATTTTTTCCCCTCCTGGTGACCACAATGATGCTGGAATTATGGAAAAATGCTGAGTTGTGGGTAAAACATAGCGATGTCCCATTTAAAAGTCATTTAAGTTTTTACCAGATTTATCTTTTTAAAGGAGAAGGAAATGCTAATAAAGAGTTAATCTTAAGCTGCAGGCATACCTTCAGTTCTCTCAATAGTGCCCTTAAAGGGAAACGAAAGTCAGTCACTTGGGGGTGCCAAAATGTTAGGCACCCCCAAGTGACTTTAACCGCTTACCTCGTACCCCGGGCTGGTGCCCCTATTAGGAGAAAACAGCACCAGCCCGGGGCACCTGGAGCGGATTGCTTCCTTCTTCCTGGCTTCCTTTTCCTGAATGCCAGCGGTGGGCGCATGCGCAGTAGAGTGAAAAGCCGACTTTAATGTTTAAGTTCGGCTTTTCACTCTACTGCGCATGCGCGCGCAGCGAATCAGAAGGAAGGAAGCGCCGGCAGCTACCCCGGGCTGGTGCTGTTCCCTCCTCACAGGGGCACCAGCCCGGGGTAAAAGGTAGGTGGTCAAAGTCACTTGGGGGTGCCTAACATTTTGGCACCCCCAAGTGACTTTGACTTTCGTTTTCCTTTAAGTCTCCCCATATTTCTCCTGTTCAGATGATCATAGGAAAAAAAAACCCCGCTCCTGCACCAAGATCAAGACCGGGGTACCTGCTCAGTTATTAAGACTAACGGGAAGCTTCCTGTTGATTGACTCAGATCCACATTCCTAAGGGTGGGGAGGGAGTGGGGAGCAGGAGAGAGATGCGTGTCTCTGGCACAGGAAAATCAGAGAGACAACAAATCCTGTATCTTTTGATAGAGAAGTCAATGCAGCGTTTCTGTGAGTGCTTATGGCTGTATTTACATAGATCTTTCTGATAAAGCTTACTTAGTTGTTACCTTTCCTTCTCCTTTTAAAAATGAAAACCCTTTTGGTAATATTATTTTACCTATGAAACCGCATTTGGACCAGCTGCTGCCAAGTCACTGAGATGCTATAATACTCCCTTACACAAAGTACTCTACTCTGTGGAGTTTTAGTCCAGCCATACCTGTATTTTATCAGCATGACTTTAATTAAATTGTTAACTGATTTGTGGAGCTGAATATTTTATTTAGTTACAAAAAATTTTTTAGTAATGACCTTGGTTAGAAATGAGAATCTGCATTGAAATCTGCATTCTCTTAAATGCTCTGCAGTTTACCAAAGACATTACATTGTACTTTTATATTTGAAATGCAGACTTGGCCTGTAAATATGTTTTTATTTCTGTGGTTGTTTATTTTTCAGAAACATGTCCCAAATGTGAACATCCACGGGCCTATTTTATGCAGATCCAGACAAGATCAGCTGACGAACCCATGACAACTTTTTATAAGTGTTGTAATATACAGTGTGGGCACAGATGGAGAGATTAACTTTGGTTTGCATATAAAGAATATATATAACTGTTTTTTTTGCTCTAAAACTTTTGTATTGGTACATTTGTTTAACTGCTGCCTTCTCAACTGAATATTTATACAGCTTGAATTTTTCTATGTTTATGCTTCATAAAACAGCAGGACAAAATCAGTATGTTTATACTGGTTTTGTCCTGCTGTTTTATGAATTATATTTTATGTAATTTCATTGTTACAGATTTCAGAAAAAGTTATGTTGTACTGCAGCAATACTGTCTCACAAAATTAACTTCTCTTTGGAAAGGTGTTCTGAGATTAATCTGGTTTAGCTGCTATTTTTTTTTTCTGTTCAGAAGTAGCATTACAGTAAGCATCCTGATAATAAGCACAAGGAAAGCTTAGGTTAGTGTAGATTATATTGCTTTTTGTTTGAAGATAATTACTTTACTCAAATTGACTTATGTGTTTAAGGGAAACGCTATATTGTACTTGTCAAATTATATTGCAAATTAGGGCATACTTATTGTGCACTCAGAGGCGCATCTGTCATTTGCATTGAAAATAGAATATAATTGGCACTTGGAATGCCGAAAAGTTGTGATTTCAAGCTTGGTCTTTGTTGCCACAGCTACAGACCCGCAAGGATGAATGTGCACCTGCCCACCGTTGTTTTAATTTGGTACTTATTAAACTTAGTTATTAATATGTATAGGTCTATCTGATTTCTCATCAAATTATTTACTCTGCCATTTAATATTTTATTCTTGAACCAACAAATGTATTTTTAGTTGCAATATTGGTGTGTCTTAGGGCTCTGCCACACGGGGAGATTAGTCGCCCGCGACAAATCTCCCTTTTCGCGGGTGACTAATCTGCCATCCCACCAGCGAAAATGTAAATGGATCCTGCTTGGCTCTTCTGAAGGAGCAGAAGCACTGGAAGAGTAAAGTTAGGACATAAGTGCCTAATTACTGGGGATTCTTTTCATAGTGTATAAGGCATAAATTTGTACTTGCATCACAGCTTTGGGAGCGGCTCTTTTAGAGGCAGCTGGATCCATAACAGAGCACTTGCAGCAGCAACAGGGCCAAGTGCAGGCCAGCGCCAGAGACTTTTAAATGCTAGAGGAGATCGACGGAGAATGATGTCATCACACCAAACCTCAAACCAGAAGAGCATAGCCCAGCAGGAGCTGCAAGTGCAGCAATGATACCCTGGTCACACGGGGTCCCTTTCCAGGCGATGCCGTTGCCGCATCGGATAGCGGCTACAGGCGGAGTAAAACAAAAAATAATTCCTCTTGCGCAAAATAACACGAAAGGATAATCTCCTAGAGCTATCCAGGCTGGGGCAGAAGAAAAGACTACTGCAAGCCAGGAAGGGGTGGGCATTATGGATTTGAAAGATAACCATTTCTTCTGACCAGGCTGGGAAGCAGCAGGAGATTAACCCATCAGTGTTTTTCATGTTGAAGGGAGATGGCCAGAAAATAGTAAGTAAGGTGGGCTTGAAAGTGAGCTGGGAGGGGGGGGATAGGAGGCAGACTTGGGCGCGGGACGAGTTATTACAAATTTACCAGCAGTTGGCCCTGGATGGTATCTTGCCAGCAATGGCCGTTGACATACTGGCCAGGTAGCAACTCTAAAAGCCACACGGGCAGCAAGTCAAAAATAAAACTGAAGGAAGTAAAGAAATGACAAATACAGGTATGGGACCCATTATCCAGAATGCACGGGACCTGGTGTTTAACGGATAAGGGATCTTTCCATAATTTGGATCTCCATACCTTAAGTCTACTAAAAGATTATTTAAATATTAAATAAACTCAATAGGATTGTTTTGCTTCCAATAAGGATTAATTATATCTTAGTTGGGATCAAATACAAGCTGCTGTTTTATAATTACAGAGAAAAAGGAAATCATTTTTAAAAATTAGAATTATTTGCTTGTAATGGAGTCTATGGGAGATCGCCTTCCTGTAATGTATAATTGGATAACGGGTTTCCGGATAACAGATCCTATATATATATATAATCTAGAAAAAGGCTGAGGCACACACTTATAGGGATTACAACCTGGGTGCAAATCAGAAAGACAATATCAATATGTAAAAAATGCTGATGCACACCAGGAAAATTTCAACAAAAGAAGAGACTTATTTTATTTCGATCTAAATAAAATAAGTATCTTCTTTTGATGAAATTTTCCTTGCATTTTTTATTGTGAGAGATGCAGTGAATAAGATCATTATTTGGTGTTTTTTCCACCAGTGTTAAAGGTGAGATACAAGTAGCAACAGGTAAAATGCCTGGCTTTGCAGCAGGTAATGCTATGTTTAAATTACTAAATTAGGAAAAGCTAAATTAATAGGTCCCTTGAGTGAATGGAGGGAGAGCAGGAAAGGCCTTCCATTCCGAACTCCAGTTAACATTTTCAGTTGGCCAGCTGTAGGTAGCTGCACGATTAGGCTGCAGGTGAGCAGCAAATAAAAGGGCTGCGGGATTACATAGTAGGTTGAGTTGAAGTTGGTTCTTGACTCAGAGTAGGTCACTCTCAGAGCGGGGCACAGGGCCGGAAGCCTGCCTGCCTGTGTTAGGAATTCCCCGAGGAGCTGGGGGAGTCGGGACCCAGTGGATAAGTGCTGAGAGGTGTCAGCAAGGCTTAACGTGAAGCCTAAGTGTTCACAACTGTGAGTCACCATGGATGTGAGAAAGTCACTGGGGATGGTGTGAAACCCTGTAAAGGTTCCAGAGTGTGGAAGTTACCCTGGAAGGTGAGAGCCCTGAAAAAGGGACAAATCATAACCATGAATGTCTTACGTTTATGTTGGGAAGAATTGGCCCTAAATAAACCTGTGTTTTTTCTTGAAGAAGTGGCGTCCCTGTCTCTATGCTCCAAATCCTTTGCTTACCTGCCTGCCATAGCTAATTTCCCCTAAAAATTACGTGTATAGGCAGTCAGCATGACACGATATATACATATAACCATTTTAAAACTGAGCACCCTGTTCAACAAATAATGCAAGTTTATATCTAGAATCCCCTTCAAGGCAGTGCCACTGTTTTTGTTTCACCAGAAAACAGAAATGGTCATGTGCTTACAAGTTTACGTATTAAGACTGTAGGATTATAGACAAGTATAATCAACTGGAAGGTTTGTGTGTATAGGATATCATGGGCTGGATGCATGATAAAGGCCTGGTTTGAAAAAAGAAAGGAAGGTTGCGTGGGGGGCCCTGCTAACTAGAGAGTCGCCTACCCCCCACCCTCAGGCCAACTGTAACTCCTACTTCCAGGTCTCTTGGGCCTCCATCTGAACAACAGCAGTCTTTATATAGAGCAGGAATGGGCTACGGGAATCACAGCAATGGTTGCGTGGGGGGCCCTGCTAACTAGAGAGTCGCCTACCCCCCATCCTCAGGCCAACTGTAACTCCTACTTCCAGGTCTCTTGGGCCTCCATCTGAACAACAGCAGTCTTTATATAGAGCAGGAATGGGCTACGGGAATAATATAAAGCATTATGTATACATTACCATATTTTAATAGTTATTAATCTAGGTATATTTTTTAGAAAACAATTAATGAAATAGACAGTGCTACAATATGGAGGAAACTTTCTTTTATTTGGAGCAGGCATGAATTGCTACATTTTGAAAAAAAACGAGATTTTGTTTCTGTGTAGCTAAGAGACTCCAGTCACATGTTCTTGAGGTTGGTTTAGTGGTAACCCTTGCCAAGGGCATCAGCAATTGCAGCAAACAGCTTTTCGAAAGCAGCCTGTAGCTCAGGTGTAAAGTCTTCTTGGAGGGTTTGAGCCATGGAAATAATCGTGCAGCTACAGAAGCGCTGGTAATAAAAAAACACTGTTACAAAGTGCTTAGAGAAATTATTAACCATTCACCTGCTGCAGTAGATGTTACAATCTAAGTGTCCTATCACATTCACACAACACAGTAACGCTAGGATCTATTATTATGAATAAACACTCCTTATAGTGCAAATGATAATTATTATATTATTGCTATACTCTGTCAGTATCAGTGGTTTTTATGCAGTAAGTGTACATATTCAACCCTGTTGTATTCATTGATTTACAATGGCATTGCTGCTGCTATTATTATTATTATAAGACAAACATGCATGAACTTTACTAACAAAGTTACAACATGCACCCATATGTAATAAAAGGTCTGGATGCAGGAGTCCATAGCAACCAATAAGACATTTGCTTTTAAATTGGTGACCAGTAAATGCTTATTTGTTGGTCTAGGTGACTAGATATTTAGCAAATGTTGCATACATTATTACATGCCCCCTATTGATTTTTGTTCTTTAATGATAATATTTCAGTGAAAACCAGATTTACTTGGCATAAGAGTGACACTAAGTATGCTGCTGAGTATGTCAGCTGCTTGATCTTTACAGTATATTGTTTGATTCTCTTGGGCCTGATTTACCAAAACTTACACTGCAAGCTTTATGAGATAGAAACTTAATGTGGATAAAAAAGTGAAAGTGAAATTTTCAGTCTTTATAAATATTATACCTATAATTAAAAGGACTTATTTAGGACAGGTACGGTAGTTTCTAATAAACTGAGTTGGGATTATTTTACCTTGAAATTGTATGGATCCACATGTAGGGTTTCTGAGTGGTACTTGCTCAGCTGAGCATAATATCCCTTTATGTCATCCATGTGTTTGATGGCCTCTCCAATAGATGTCAACACCTTTTCACCATGAGTAGCCACAGCTGCATTGTGGAAGATGGCTTCGATACTGCTGAGGTTCCCAAAACTACTAAAGTATCTTTGGGTCCAAGGATAAGTATACAGCATACTGAATGGGTAAAAAAAAAAACGATAAATGAAATGGACCCAGGACTTAATAAAGAAAGACACATGAAGGATGAATTACAAATATATGATGAAAATTAATGTTTTAGAAACACACATTTTTTAAAGATTTTAATAAAAAGATAACAGAGTGAAAGAAATATGTCTATATTTGTTTATACACTTACCTGCCAAGGGCCTGTTTTCCCAAGGTCTTTGCACATATTTTGCTCCAGGTGCCAGTGATGAGCTGGCGTTCCTTTGCTGTCAGATTAACCATGGTCAAAGCTGAGCGTTTATTTTAAGCTTCTGCAAAAAAAGAGCCTGTGCTTTAATGCTACTTTCATCTGAGTTTTTGTAGCTGTGAGGATGCACTGCCCCTTTTCCTCTTGCATGCTTATTGGCTACAATAAACACACATTACATTAGCCCATCCCATGTGTGCCCTCCCATTTGGCACCATTTTTAGATGCCTTTTTTTATTATATCAAAGCCAAAATAATTAGAAAAAATATAAATTTGCAAATAAAAATTTAGAATGTAATATATATATATATATATATATAAACCTTTTTCATGTTTGTCTATACATTTAAAGTATTACTTAAAATAATTAAAAGATTTCATATAGCAATCATTTTTTACATGGAAATTTCAGCATGGAAATGTAATTACTGTTATTTTATTAATCAAATGGTTCTATTCCCCTGTTCAATTAGTTCTGCTCCAGTCTTTTCCATATACAGTAAATTAAGACAGATGATTTGGTTTATTGCACTTATTGTTTCCAACTTGTTTAATATTGTTATGGTGAACTGTGTGTAAATTACAAAGTCTTTACTTTGGAGACTAGCATTGTAATTTGGATTAACACTAGTCATATATGAGGTTGTTGAAAAAAGGTAAATTTTTGTATAAAATTCTATAAATGAAGGTCTATTCCTGTGGTTTATCATCTGGTTTGCATAGACCTAGATATAAAATAATGTGTGTATAGTTGTAGTTTTTAAAATTGCACTTGAGCTTTGAAAACATTTCCACAGCGACTCTGGATTTGAAAACCAAGCCATTAAATGCTTTTGAGTAGAAAAAAACATATGGGGTAACAAACACAATCTATAACTATGAATTAAATATTATTTTACTGTTCGCTATGGAGAAACTGAAACTTTGAAAACCTTTTACACCTCACAGATTATCACTACTGGCCTAAGCTTGGTGTCCAACATTTGCAAGAACCTCTTAAACAAGGGCACGTTCCCAATCCTCGACCAACTAAAGGAGAAACTAAACCAGACATCTTTTGTATTCTACAGATACCTTCAACCGTGCCATGTGTTTATGTCACAAATCGGCACTCAGACAATAACCACCACAATGCTATCCTATGAACAAAGGTTATGTGACCCAAATCCTGGTGTCTGATCTGTATAGGTACTTAGAACAGCCCTTAATGCACCATTTGAATCAGCAAAACTTAAATGGGAAAGTGATATCCCACAACTAGATGATGATAAATGGGCAGATTTAAAAAATGATTTATATAGCTTTCTGATCTCTACCAAATATAAAATGATTCAGTTCAAAATAATCCATAGGACATACATTACTTCCCTGAGACTGAGGCAATGGGGAAAAATCAAAATGCCTCCTGCCCCAAATGTCAAACAACAGATGTTGGATTCTTTCACCTAATATGGGCCTGTCCTATAATACTTGATTACAGGACACATATGATTACTGAAACGATCAAGTTCTCTAACCGGGGATTTTGTCTCCAGAGGTGTGTTTAATAGGCTTAATTGGCGACCTGGTGCCTTTGAATAAAACCATAACTCTAAGATTGCTGTATTTTTATGCTAAAAAGGTGGTGGCAATAAAATGGATGAGCCCCATACCACTATCCAGCAATGGATGCAACTTGTTAACACCTAGACTCCCACTCATTAAATTAATGTATCTTGCCAGGGGTTGCCCCAATAAATTTGATGTGTGGGAACCCTGGATAGAGGTTCAGCCTGAGGCAAATCCCTTGATATACGCACAGGACCCATGGACTATTGGGCCCCCTGACAATGTAATACCCTGACCAGTAATGTCTATGCTATGCTTGATTGAAGCCCACCTACCTGTTGTACTAATGCAGATATCACTAACTTTTCCACTGTTATGTACTATTTCTTTTCTGTGGTCATAGCACTATATACTTCACTGTATTGTTATTTATGTTGTTATGAAAATAAAATAAAAACCTTTTTAAAAAAATTGAACATTATTCTACTGTCTATATAATTTTTTTGCACATATTATAGCCTAGGTAGTTTGTATATCTGTAGTAATAATTCAAATCAACTGGACTTGCTGTGTTTTTGGTGAAGACATTTCACCAGTCATCCAACTGGCTTTCTGAATTCAGAATGGAGATGTATGCTGCATGGTATGAGCCCATGTTGTCAACATCTGAGGTTGAAGCGCAGGTGGTTTCTATAGTGTGCCAGTTTTCTTGCTGTTTTCTCATATTCCCGTACAGGTTTGAAGGTTTTCTCCCCAAAATGAGTCACAATAAGTTTGTGAAGATTCTCATTCATCCAGGTCATGGGTATATTTGTAATAATAAGTCACATCAACTGAACTTGCTGTTTTTTTCTTGAAGATGTTTTGCCAGTCATCCAACTGGCTTTTAGGAAAAATGCCTCTGCTTACTTTTTGTACTTTTATTTATATTCATTCTAAATTGAGAAAGCCAGATGGATGACTGGTGAAACGTCTTCAAGAAAAACACAGTAAGTCCAGTTGATTTGACTTATTACTACAGATATACCATACCAGGGATGAATTCTCATTCATCCCCGGTATGGTATATCTGTAGTAATAAGTCAAATCAACTGGACTTGCTGTGTTTTTCTTGAAGATGTTTCGCCAGATGTTTTCACTTCAAGAACATATAGGTAGTTTGTAGTTATGGTTTTGTTATGATATTAGTTGGTGCCTAGTACAGGCATGCTCTGGCAAAGAAAAGGTTAATGTGCCTTTGATGTCTTTCAGAGATCTGGCCTTTAGCCATGGTGACTTGGAAGGGCGCCTAAGGATACCACACACCCAAAACCTGAAAAATAGATCAAAAAACGCCCAAACTGGAAAAATTGATAAGGTTTTCATGTTGCAATTGATATTTTCCTTTAAAATGTGTATAACTAGTCTGGTATTTAAAAAAACAATATTGCACATACAAATTTTACTAATAATTCGAAATAATCTTCTGCTGCATTTGAAAATGTATACCACTATTACATAATTGAAGGACATTGACAATAATTATAAAATAGAACTGATGTTTGTGAATACAGTTCAGGCATTAGGTACATAGTGTAGTATATTTGTGTTATATTGTTTTGATAACTTACATTTTTGCACCAAAAAAGCTGTGTTTTGCTTGAAAGCTTGCAGAGTCCCCCTGCCTGTATAGTGAGCAGCTTTTGTTCTTTAACTGACAGCACAGATGTAATTGTAACTGTGGCAGTGGCCATCATCTTCCAGTGTCAATACACAAACTGCCCGCTGCTGTGTCTACATTCAGGAAGGGGCTATTTAGCACAAAGCAATTGTATGGGTCCTGGATGAGGACTTTCATTACAGGTGTAAACTCTAATTGACAACATTGTGTAATATATTTAGTGCTTGCACCTATTCTTGCTATATATAGGAGGGTTCTGAGCCCTTGTATTGGCAGCACCTTTGTTAAACAAGTGGGGTAACAAACACAATCTATAACTATGAATTAAATATTATTTTACTGTTCGCTATGGAGAAACTGAAACTTTTAAAACCTTTTACACCTCACAGATTATCACTACTGGCCTAAGCTTGGTGTCCAACATTTGCAAGAACCTTTTAAACGAGGGCACGTTCCCAATCCTCGACCAACTAAAGGAGAAACTAAACCAGACATCTATTGTATTCTACAGATACCTTCAACCGTGCCATGTGTTTATGTCACAATTCGGCACTCAGACAATAACCACCACAATGCTATCCTATGAACAAAGGTTATGTGACCCAAATCCTGGTGTCTGATCTATATAGATACTTAGAACAGCCCTTAATGCACCATTTGAATCAGCAAAATTTAAATGGGAAGGTGATATCCCACAACTAGATGATGATAAATGGGCAGATATAAAAAATGATTTATATAGCTTTCTGATCTCTACCAAATATAAAATGATTCAGTTCAAAATAATCCATAGGACATACATTACTTCCCTGAGACTGAGGCAATGGGGAAAAATCAAAATGCCTCCTGCCCCAAATGTCAAACAACAGATGTTGGATTCTTTCACCTAATATGGGCCTGTCCTATAATACTTGATTACAGGACACATGTGATTACTGAAACGATCAAGTTCTCTAACCGGGGATTTTGTCTCCAGAGGTGTGTTTAATAGGCTTAATTGGCGACCTGGTGCCTTTGAATAAAACCATAACTCTAAGATTGCTGTACTTTTATGCTAAAAAAGTGGTGGCAATAAAATGGATGAGCCCCATACCACTATTCAGCAATGGATGCAACTTGTTAACACCTAGACTCTCACTCAATAAATTAATGTATCTTGCCAGGGGTTGCCCCAATAAATTTGATAATGTGTGGGAACCCTGGACAGAGTTTCAGCCTGAGGCAAATCCCTTGATATATGCACAGGACCCATGGACTATTGGGCCCCCTGACAATGTAATACCCTGACCAGTAATGTCTATGCTATGCTTGATTGAAGCCCACTTACCTGTTGTACTAATGCAGATATCGCTAACTTTTCCACTGTTATGTACTATTTCTTTTCTGTGGTCATAGCACTATATACTTCACTGTATTGTTATTTATGTTGTTATGAAAATAAAATAAAAACCTTTTTAAAAAAATTGAACATTATTCTACTGTCTATACAATTTTTTTGCACATATTATAGCCTAGGTAGTTTGTATATCTGTAGTAATAATTCAAATCAACTGGACTTGCTGTGTTTTTGGTGAAGACATTTCACCAGTCATCCAACTGGCTTTCTCAATTCAGAATGGAGATGTATGCTGCATGGTATGAGCCCATGTTGTCAACATCTAAGGTTGAAGCGCAGGTGGTTTCTATAGTGTGCCAGTTTTCTTGCTGTTTTCTCATATTCTCGTACAGGTTTGAGGGTTTTCTCCCCAAAATGAGTCACAATAAGTTTGTGAAGATTCTCATTCATCCAGGTTATGGTATATTTGTAGTAATAAGTCACATCAACTGAACTTGCTGTTTTTTTCTTGAAGATGTTTTGCCAGTCATCCAACTGGCTTTTAGGAAAAATGCCTCTGCTTACTTTTTGTACTTTTATTTATATTTATTCTAAATTGAGAAAGCCAGATGGATGACTGGCGAAACGTCTTCAAGAAAAACACAGCAAGTCCAGTTGATTTGACTTATTACTACAGATATACCATACCAGGGATGAATTCTCATTCAGCCCCGGTATGGTATATCTGTAGTAATAAGTCAAATCAACTGGACTTGCTGTGTTTTTCTTGAAGATGTTTCGCCAGATGTTTTCGCTTTAAGAACATATAGGTAGTTTGTAGTTAAGGTTTTGTTATGATATTAGTTGGTGCCTAGTACAGGCATGCTCTGGCAAAGAAAAGGTTAATGTGCCTTTGATGTCTTTCAGAGATCTGGCCTTTAGCCATGGTGACTTGGAAGGGCGCCTAAGGATACCACACACCCAAAACCTGAAAAATAGGAGATCAAAAAACGCCCAAACTGGAAAAATTGATAAGGTTTTCATGTTGCAATTGATATTTTCCTTTGAAATGTGTATAACTAGTCTGGTATTTAAAAAAACAATATTGCACATACAAATTTTACTAATAATTCGAAATAATCTTCTGCTGCATTTGAAAATGTATACCACTATTACATAATTGAAGGACATTGACAATAATTATAAAATAGAACTGATGTTTGTGAATACAGTTCAGGCATTAGGTACATAGTGTAGTATATTTGTGTTATATTGTTTTGTTAACTTACATTTTTGCACCAAAAAAGCTGTGTTTTGCTTGAAAGCTTGCGGAGTCCCCCTGCCTGTGTAGTGAGCAGCTTTTGTTCTATAACTGACCGCACAGATGTAACTGTAACTGTGGCAGTGGCCATCATCTTCCAGTGTCAATACACAAACTGCCCGCTGCTGTGGCTACATTCAGGGGCTATTTAGCACAAAGCAATTGTATGGGTCCTGGATGAGGACTTTCATTACAGGTGTAAACTCTAATTGACAACATTGTGTAATATATTTAGTGCTTGCACCTATTCTTGCTATATATAGGAGGGTTCTGAGCCCTTGTATTGGCAGCACCTTTGTTAAACAAGTGGTTTACCTTTAGGTTAACCTGTATGTTATAGAACAACCAATTCTAAGCAGCTTTTCAATTGGTGTTCATTTTTTATAGTTTTTCAATCATTTGCCTTTATCTTCTGACTGTTACTCTGGGAGGCTACAATTTAGCACATGGCTTTAAATCTGACTTTACATAAAGACAAACCCCTCCACCCATTTTTAATCCCTCTGTCCCTCCTAAAAAGTGTGTAACCATTTAAATTCACAGTTCAGTAACATAGTAACATAGTAAGTTGGGTTGAAAAAAGACAAACATCCATAACGTTCAACCATAATACCTATATATAACCTAACTTCTAGTTGATCCAGAGGAAGGCAAAAAACCCCATCTGAAGCCTCTCTAATTTGCCGCAGAGGGGAAAAAATTCCTTCCTGACTCCAAGATGGCAATCGGACCAGTCCCTGGATCAACATGTACTAAGAGCTATCTCCCATAACCCTGTATTCCCTCACTTGCTAAGAATCCATCCAGCCCCTTCTTAAAGTTATATAATGTATCAGCCAGCGCGATTCGGGGAGGGAATTCCACAACTTCACAGCTTTCCGAATATTTAAATGGAACCTCCCTTCTTCTAAATGGAGTGGGTGCCCTCGTGTCCGTTGGAAGGACCTACTGGTAAATAAAACATTAGAAAGGTTAATATATGATCCCCTTATATATTTATACATAGTTATCATGTCACCTCTTAAGCGCCTCTTCTCTAGTGTAAACAGACCCAACTTGGCCATTCTTTCTTCATAACTGAGACTTTCCATACCCTTTACCAACTTAGTTGCCCTTCTCTGGACCCTCTCTAACTCAATAATGTCCCGTTTGAGCACTGGAGACCAGAACTGAACAGCATATTCTAGATGGGGCCTTACCAGCGCTCTGTAAAGGGGAAGAATAACCCCCTCCTCCCGTGAATCTATACCCCTTTTAATACAGCTCAAAACCTTGTTTGCCCTTGCAGCTGCTGCCTGGCATTGCTTGCTACAGCCAAGTTTATTATCTACAAGGACTCCAAGGTCCTTCTCCATTATGGATTTGCCTAGTGCAGTCCCATTAAGGGTATAAGTGGCTTGCATATTTTTACATCCCAGGTGCATGACCTTACATTTATCCACATTAAATCTCATCTGCCACTTAGCCGCCCAGATTGCCAGTTGGTCAAGATCCTGCTGCAAGGATGCTACATCCTCGATAGAATTAACTGGTCTGCAGAGTTTTGTGTCATCTGCAAACACTGATACATTACTTATAATACCCTCCCCTAAGTCATTTATGAACAAGTTAAACAAAAGTGGACCCAGTACAGAACCCTGAGGGACCCCAGTGAGAACCTTATTCCAAGTAGAGAATGTACCATTAACAACCACCCTCTGTACCCGATCCTGTAGCCAGTTTTCTATCCATGTGCAAACGACTTCACTAAGACCAATAGACCTTAGTTTAGAAAGCAGTCGTTTGTGGGGAACGGTATCAAATGCTTTGGCAAAATCCAAATAGATTATATCTACTGCATCCCCACTGTCCAGCTTCTTACTTACCTCATCATAAAAAGCAATTAAATTGGTCTGACATGACCTGTCCTTCATAAAGCCATGCTGATTACTGCTCATAATGCCATTCTCCAGTACATAATTTTGTATGTGATCCCTTAACAAGCCTTCAAATAACTTGCCCACCACGGATGTCAAATTTACAGGCCTATAACTGCCAGGCTGAGATCTTACTCCCTTTTTAAATATAGGAATGACATTCGCCTTCTTCCAATCCCTAGGTACCATACCTGATGAAAGTGAGTCTGAGAATATCAGAAACAAGGGCCACTGTAATTCTGACCCTAGCTCTCTCAGTACCCGAGGGTGTATTCCATCTGGCTCAGGTGCCTTGTTTACATTTATCTTGTGTAACCCTTTATGCACCATATCCTGTGTCAACCACTGTGTAGTTGGAAAATGTTACATTACTTGCATGCAACAGCAGTAGTAATAACATTTTGCTTTAACATTTTGCCATCTGTAATGAGGTGAGCAGTGTATATGATCTACTTAAATTTTGCTAAAGTATTTTATACAGTATCACACAAAGTTACAACAACCTAGCAAATGAGGTTCAATATTAATACGTGCAAGCTTATGCACTTTGGTAGAAATAACATAAATGCCCGTTATACACTAAATAGGGATCTCCTTAACTGAGAATGATATGGAGATTTTGTGCCTAAGAAACTGTGTAACTCCAGTTCATAAAGGGGTGGTTCACCTTTAAACTGACTTTTAGTATTTTATAGAATAACCTATTCTAAGCAACCTTTTCGATTTGTCTTCATTATTTATTTGTTATAGTTTTTGAATTATTTGATTTCTTCTAACTCTTTGCAGTTTTGAAATGGGGGTTCATTGACCCCAGCAGCCAAAAAACTATTGCTCTGCAAAGCTACAGTTTTATTGGTACTTTTTGTAACTTTCCTTTATATCCAGGCTCTCTCCTATTCATATAACGGTCTCTCATCCAAACCACTCCCTGGTTGCTAAGGTAACTTGGACCCTAGCAACCCAATAACTGCTGACTCCAAGCCAGAGAGCTCCTGAACTAAAAATTAAATAACTAAAAAACTACAAATAAAAAATGATGACCAATTGCAAATTTTCTCTCTGCATTATACTAAAAGTTAATTCAAAGGGTAACAACCCCCTTTAAGAAATTAATGAGCTAGAAACACAGTGCAGAGACATGCAAGTATATTAGAGAATATTATAGAATGATAGTCCATATAAAAGATCAACTATCCAAAGGCCAACTATTTAGACTTGGGTAACTAAACTTGCATTTGAAGCAGTGTAAGTGCTTCTTCTTTACAGTGAGAACAGTGAGGTTGTGGAATGCACTGCCGGGTGATGTTGTGATGGCAGGTTTTAGAAAAGGTTTTTAACAGTGACTGGGACTTCTTGAACAAGTATTTTAGGATCTTAAGATTGGCAGTTTGTTTGGTATAGGTATTTGTATGTGCAGTTTATATATGTGAGTGTATAGATCAGTATACTGTAGGTATGTTTATGTTGGGGTTCATTTGGAGGGGTGATTAAAAGCATAATGTTTGCCCAGATATAACTAATATGATGTTTGCTCTTAAACAATGACAAGTAAATGCTACCTGCAGATTGTTTGCTATTGGTGATTTAATATGTAACAAGCTATGCACGTAGTTGAAAGACTTTTATAAGCCTACAGTAATTTTGTACAATTGCACACCCACATATGCATATATACAAGAAAACAGCTTTTATATATGTATATATGTGTATTTTGTAGATATTTCTATTTGATGAAACATGACAGTATAAAAACATATACTTTTTAAGTTATGTATGTTACAATTAACTTTCTTACAAAGGCATTTTAATATTCATATAAATGTTGCCTACCTTATTTTCTGTGTGTTAACTGTATAATTTAAATACCAACCACATGCATGGTTTAACGTGACCATTGCTAAAAAAAGTGGATATTTTTGGGAAAACCTTTGTCATAGTAGGAGTAGAAAATATTTTGCTTTCAATAATGAAAGAAGGCAACTTTAGAATAATTTTAAAAATGTTTATTTCAGAACATTCTTTCACAAGCTGTGTCAGTTTGATTGTTTGTCATTAACTGATGTCTGATGTCCAAACTTCTGCTACTGTTACTGCTGAGCCTTAACGATATTTGGATGTCAGAACATTAGATACGGAAACCAGGAACTTGTCCAGGGCCTTATGGGTTGCAGGGTCAAACTGCTTAGGGAAATGGATAGCAACAACCACCAGAATTTGATGGGCCAGCAACTGCAAAAGAAAGAAAGAAAGACAATCAGAATAGGTGTGCATGGTAGCAAGCATAAAGGTCATTAAGTTAAGTTAAGTAGTATAGAGTGTTTCAAATTAAACAGGACATAGAGTCATTTTGGGGGTATTTACATAAGCTCTTAATTAGCTGGACTTGATATCTTATTAAATACATAAAGATAAAAACAAAAACAGTCTACGCAGTATATATACCTTTTATATATTATTTACACTCCAAATATATATAAAAATTAGAAATATAGAAAATTTATAATACACATTGCAAAGCACTTACTGGGAAGTTGCCTGGATCCACTCTCAGGTCATAGGCATGGAGGTCACTCAGCTTGGACAGGCATCCGGCAATGTTGTCCAGATGGTTGCAAGCCTCATTCAGAGCATCCGAAACTTTCTTGCCATGAGCCAAGATGTGTTTTGAATGTTCGCTGAAGTCAAAATCAGGAAAGTAGGTTTTGGTCTTGGGAGCACACATGAACATCCTGTTGAAAAAAATGAGAGTAAAGGGATAATTTTAATATCCATCAGGCACCTTTTAAGGAAATGGCATGTTTAACCCATTCAGCAACTTTATTAAGGACCATCTGACAATAAATTTATCCTAATTCATTTTAGCAATTGGTTAACAGCATTAATTCAGAGCATAATTTACCTGTGCAAAGCTTCTCCGCCATATTTGTCACCATGAGCAGCTACAGAAGGCCAAATGGCCTTGATGTGTTTCTTGTCATCAGCTGTAAGATGCATTGTTGTTTGTGTTGTGCAATAAGCAGTCCACACCAGATGCTAAAGCTACTGCGACAGTCCTCTTTATATAGGGTCATGGGAGCTTCCTATGGCTACAAGTACAGACATTTACACGCCTTCCTCCGTAGCCATTGGACTGGCATATGACCAGCTCCACCTTCCTCTTTAGGCTCCACTCCCTAACTCCCATATACTGGATCAATGCCAAGGTACAAAAAGGTACATGCATTTAGTCCCTTTTAGCTTTTTTTTTTCACAAAATACATTTAATTTTTCAGTACCTATAACACTGACTCCTTAGATCTTAAAAAATGCTAATCTATTTCTTGACATGTTTTGCAAATATATTTCTTGAAGATTTATTACTAAATGCTGCAGCTGTTTGTATGAACATACATTTGTTGGCTTATGTACTGTATAACAGGCTAGATATAACAGCATATTGCATTGAACACCAAGCTTGTATAGTTTATACTTTTCAGTGCTATAGTTAAAGTATATATAGTCTTTTGTGTACTTACTGTACTATCTAAAATGTGTTCCTGATTAAAAACGCATACTCTTCCAATTTTCTTTCTATAAATGCACACTATATGGAAAACATGGCATGATATATATATAGTATACCAAAAGAAGAAGAAATAAAAATGTACTGTTGCCTTTCTGCATTATGTCATCCATATAAAAACAAGCTAAATTTAATTTCCTAGTATTTAATAACATATAATATTATTTGGTTTACTATAATCATTGGAAATAACATAGTAATGGTTTCTGGGCTTATTATACTGCCAAAAATGAAAATGCTACAAAATCAACTAAATATACGATTATCAAGACAGTTTGCATGAACATATACATTTGTTGGCTTAGGTATAACAGCCTGTTACACCTAAGCCAACAAATGTATATTAATATTGCATTTAACACCAAGCTTGTATAGTTTATACTTTTCTGTGCTATAGTTAAAGCATATATAGTCTTGTCTATAATGTTAAACCAATAAAAAAAGCATACTTTCCCATTTTTTTTTCTGTAAATGTACACTATATACAATATATAGCATGATATATATAGTATAACAAAAGAAGAAGAAATAAAAATATACTGTTGCCTTTCTGCATTAAGTCATCAGTAAAAAAACAAGCTAAGTTTAATTTCCTAATATATTAGTTGGTTTACTATAATACTTGAAAATAACAAAGTAATGGTTTCTGGGCTCATTATACTGCCAAAAAGGAAAATGCTACAATATAAACTAAAAATACATTTATCAAGACAGTTTAAGTTGCATATCAAAAACCTGTACATTAAGTTTACATTTGTTTCAAACAACTATGTCAATTCTAATGTAATACGTTTAAGCAGAATGTGTTTACTTTATAAGGGAGCAAACTAAAAACACAACTGCCACCTTTATAAAACATTTTGTAATTTTAGTACTAAAAATATTTTTACAAAGTGGTTAGAATTTCTCTAAACTCTGTAGCTGCAGAACTTTATTGCTTAATCAGCAATTAGAGCTTATTTAAACTAAAAGTAAGAAAACCAATATGTAGATATTACATTTAATTTACAGCATTCATTTGCTGTATTTATCATACCAGTGGTTGAATCTCACAGAAATGAGACACCGCCCATGTTTTTGTAATATATACCTATATGCCTCATAAAATTGTACACATTGGGTTTTTTATAAACCCTGCCATTCCTGGTTCCCACAGTTTGATGTTTAACCCAAGCAATAGGAAATAGGATTAGTTCCTCTGCCCTTGCTGTGCCTGTTTTGTCTGATGCTGACTCCCTAAGGTTTTGTAATAACACATAATCCTAAGCCTTCGTTTTGTGCGACAACTCCTTTCCTTTTGTCCATTTACCAGTATCCATATATTTCAACCTACCCACACTTGTCCCTAATCAACTACATTTTCAAAGTGATCTTACCTGCTTTTTCCTCATCACCCATTTACCTCACCTTTATTCTGTACAATTCCAAGTTAAATATGTAATTGATTCCTTAAAACAATTGTAAAATGACACATTTTATCAGAGGAGAAACTAGTTTAATGTAACCATGTTACAACCAATGTATTATCTACTCATGAATCAACTTACTCAGGGGTCTCAGATAGAGCAGGCTATTTTAACAAAACGTGAAGTGCAAGGTAGTAAAGGGAGTAAAGTAATGGGAGAAACATGTAAGGGGAGAAAAAGGTACGTGGGTAAAGGTGAGAAAGAAGAGGAGCCCAAAACTGGAGATAACAATGGATAGAGCAGAAAAGAAAAAGCATATAAAGAAAAACAGGCAAAAAAAACCCAAGAAGGTTCTCTCCTACTGACACTCGAGTGCACAGTAATGAAAGAAAAAGAGCTACTAAATCTAAATAGCTACATTTCTTTTGTTAGAATGAACAAAAATTAAGCACGCTATTCAACAGAAAAAAAATCTTTAGCTTATTTTGCTAGATATAAACACATCATATGCACTTTTCTAAGACAATAAAGATAAAAAGCCAGTGTGATGTGGGTAGAAGAAGGTGGGCAGCACTATCATACTGTGCAAAGACAGTTTGCTTAACAAACACAAGCAAAACTAAATACAGATTAAAAGAATACCTACAGCTAAAAACATGTAATGAGCCAAACAAAAAACAGCAAAAAAAGTCAGATAGAATGTGGCAGAAGATCCATGAATGTGTCAGCCACGGGGTCTCAAAGTAAATGTTACAAACACCAGAATAGATGCAGGGCAAATAGAAAACAACACACTCTAGTATTTAGGTTGAATGGCAGGCATCATTTCACTCCAAAATAAGGCTAAGATCATGGCAGGCAGCAAGCAGAGACCAATTCAATGAATTGGTTAGGTGAACCAGTTAGGTCATCAGCAACAGATGATCAGAAGTCAATAGCAGAGAAGACTCCTCTTTGTGGAAAGACATAGAGTTTGCTTCTGCAAAAACATTAAAAACATATTCCTACATATAAATATTTTCCTCAAAATTATGAAAATGGACATTAATGTTTTATTACTTCCATGATATTTCCAGTGCTCCATGAACATGAATATGCAACTGCAGAAGTACATTAGCCCCATAGACATCACTTCCCAGCATACCCTGCTAATTGATATAATGTAATTCTGTATTTTGCCATTAATATTTTATGAAGATATGAAGATAAGTGTATTAAACATGATTTTTTGCAGTTCAGCATGTATATATGCTGATACCATTTATGTCACACCTTGATCTTGATGTTTTGAAATGGTTGTAATGAATTTATGATTCACAAATATAGATTAATAAAGGTGTCTACTATTTACTATTTACAATAAAGGTGTTCTACTATTTACTATTCATGTGCTATAGTGTTTACAATCCTAAAACATGACTAGAAATGCTCAGTGCCTGGCCTAGCCAGCCAGGTGCCCTATGCAACCTGGCCAGCCACCTTGCCCAACGCACGGTCCCTCTCACATTGCTCTCCCCTGCCTCACTGTCAGCGCACATGAATGCATTCATTCCTGTGCACATGGCAGGAGGAGCACAATGCACCAGAACAAGCCCCCCCACCTGCGCAGGGCCAGTAATGAGGGACTGTGTGGGGACAAGGGCACGGAGTAGGGGGTAAGAGGTAATATCATTATTTACTAAAAGTTAATTTAAAGGAGAACAACCCCTTGTTGTGAATAGTATTTTAATTTTTTGCTTTACTATATTCTACAGCAATAAAATATACTTGTAAGAGAGTTTTTGATTCTTTTATTTTATATGTCCTGTGGTAACACCATCTAGTTTCAGCTAATTTTCGTTGTAGTTCCATAATGGTCTAAGCATGTTGTGTGGCAATCTTGTGCATGGTTTTCACTGATCTTCCCCCAGGCTGGTGAGCTGCCCTTGGTGATGCATTCTCTCTTTATCTGATCTTGGACAAGAATTAGCTAGGATTAGAAAACTATATAGTGCCAGAGGATTCCACCCATGTGCAATGTTAGAGCCAGTGGGTGGCGCATGTAAGGCCAAAAACCAATGGCCCTAAGCTAGAATATGTTGGAGTCACCTTCGAGCCAGGAAACTGACAGGTACTCCTTTAGAAAAGCAATAGGGATCAATAATGACTTGCAAATGCTGTGTAAAGTTACGGATACAATCTCCTTGTATGTTACCCACAATGAAGAATTTTTTTCCATAATTCCAGCATAATTGTGGTTGTAAGGGGGCAATATTATTTGTGTATTTGCATAAATGCAAATTGGACACCCTTAAAGGACAATGAAAGGTTAATATAAATTGAAAGTAAGTCTAAAGGCATTCTTTTCAAGTACTTACTGCATATCTAAATCCCCAGATCCCTGCTTGCTTCTCTGAGATATGGTGCTGGCAGCCTACAGCAGTGTGAAGACTACAGTGACTTCACTGAAATCTCTCTTCCCTTCCTGTAGGCTGCCAGCGGCAGCCTTCCTATTCTCTGAGCATGTGTGTAACTTGATCCTGTCTCCTGTTCTGAGCTACACATGCCCACCAGCCAATCAGAAGTGGATCTGGCAGAGGGGAGGGGGGGGAGGGAATGAAACACATGTGCAGTATGAAGCAAGGAGGGAAAGGAAGGGAGAATACCTTTTTAGAGATGGCTGCCTGTTCTAGAAAATGGAAGTAAGTGTGACTGAGTAAATATTTGATTAGCTGAGCCAAAAGTGTGGCATTTTTACTAAACAATAGTAGGACTATTGGGCAGTATGCTTTTTAAATTTTGACTTGCATTCTCCTTTAAGGTGGATATGTTAGCATTTTTGATGGTGTCACTTTCTGCACTCACCATGAATATGATGTGTACACTTAATTCTTTAGATGCCTGTTCACTGTGCTAATTGACGCAGGCCGCTACACCCTAAAGCTACTGCCACTAGCAATGAGTGAATCTGTCCTGTTTTACTTTACTGAAGAATTTGTAAAATGCATTGAAGTCAATGGGCATTTTTTTGCAGTGACTTTTTGCATGCCGCATAACCGTGCAACTTTTTTTCTGGTCTTTTTGCTCTGTGGGCATTTTCTCATGGTAAAAACTGGCAAAAATTTCACTTATCACTAACTGCCACCTGTAGTAGTTCCGGGGTTTGCTTGTGTCACTTGGTGCTCTGCACTGAATGCAGAACAGGACGCAGGAAGAACTGAGTGGTGGCAAGCACAACTTTACAGAAGTGCAGCTTTTGACACACAGACAAGAAGTCTCTATACATCATTTTCTGCCATATGCTAAGGCACAATTAACTGTAAGGGGATATTGAGGGAACTATTGAGTGAAATGCTACCCAGTTGTTTGCCAAAGTTTATTAATGAGGCTTTCCTTGTACTTTTTTGAATTGGATTTTGTTAGACAACGCCTTGGGCCAACTTAGCACAATTGCAACTGCACCTCATAAATGAGCTGTAAGCAGTAGCAACTGCAGGGCAATGTCATGTAAGTAGTAGGAAGCTGCATCCACGTAAATTCCAATGTTTGCTATATATTGTATTCCAGCAATTACACTAGTAATTACACATGATGTGCTATGAAAGGATTTAAACAAACTTCCTCTGCAACTGAGTACCACTCCAGATTACTTTTTTCAGTATATATATGGTAAAATATGTGTAATACAGTATATATTTTCATTTGGCCTTTATGGTGCTTTAACATAAGGAAGAGGTTTCTAAGGCCCCACATCCAATATGCTGTATTAATTTTTAGCTAAGGCTGGATTACATGTCTTGAAAAACTGGATGCTCTGGTGTTGAAGTCTCTGAAGTCTCTGAGGAAGCAGGTGTTGCAGCAAATCCTACCAAGTGTTGCCTATGCTTAGCTGAAAATGAAATTCTGACTGCGTATATCAAGGTCAACTTCATTGCTTTGGTTATCAAACTGTGGGGTCCAAAGCAGTCACTGGGGTGCTTATGCTAAGTGCAATCAAACTGTGGGGTCCAAAGCAGTCACTGGGGTGCTTATGCTAAGTGCAATCAACTGCCAGTCAGAGTTATATTTAAGGGAAAATGTCTATTTACTTTTTGAATACATTTGGAACAGTAGTAGGACAGTGGTTATGGTAATGGCCAGCTAGCTTGTAGTTCTGTTACAGCAGGAATGACACTGCTTGCCTGTGCTTTAGTGGCAATGGCACATGGGACACAAGTGCCCTGAACAGCCCCTCTCAAATGCATTTAAATATAAATCCCCCAATACACATATGTGTCATATTTGTCATGCAATAGTAGCCTGGAAATGTTTTGGTTTGCTTCTGTTTTAGCAATACTCACTGCTTGCTTATGTGCATATGTACTAAAGTGTAAGTTATGATGATTTTAATTAATTTAAAATTAGATCAGTAAACACAGGTAATATTTGGGCCTTGAAGTTCAACACATTTAGTAGAACATTATCTGAGTGAATTAACTATAGCATTTTGAGTGAATGAACAATGGATATTAACAGTATACAGAACTGAAAGCTCTAATAATTCTTTTGCCACAGGGAAGGTTTTATCCCCTCAGAATTGCATTATAATAGTGAATACCCACAAAAGATGACTGGCACATCTTTCAGGGGAAATATAGTGATGTAGTGGTTAGCATTGCTATCTTCCAGCGATGGTGTCCTGGGTTAACCTCTCGACAGGGCACTATCTCCAACAACATCTGCATCTATGTACAAATATCTGTTTCCATTCTCTCCTTCGCTCCAAAAATAAATATTATTATCATTATTGTTCTCATTAAAATGTATTTATATAGTGCCAACATATTTCTCAATTTCGTGCAATGAATGGGTTTATGTGTAAAATGGTCTTTAGATTGTAAGACCCACTGGGGCAGGGAATGTTGTGAATAATGTATAATCCTTGTAAAGTATGGAAGAATATGCTGGCAATGTATAATCAAAAAGAATAATGATAAATTCAGTTTACTTATGTCACTGCAAATTAGCATTGCAGTTGGTAATTTGTGCAGCAAGTGGGTTATTTTGCTTATCCTGGGTTAGTTACAAAGACAGATATGTCAGACAAGATCGTGGCCATGCTTCTCATAATTATTAGTATTTATAATTAAGTATTAGTAATTTAACATTGTTCACCTGATTTTTCAGTCCAGCTACAGAAAGTCTGATTGTTACATTTTATTAGGTATATATATATATATATATATATATATATATAAAAGTAAGTAAATTAAATAAAAGTCAGTAAAAAGTTTTTACTGACTCTGCCTGTCTTATGCTGCCTGTGTAGGCCATACTCTGCCTGCCCTATGCTGCCTGTGTGTGCCATATTCTGCCTGCCCTATGCTGCCTGTATGCCATACTCTGCCTGCCCTATGCTGCCTGTGTGTGCCATACTCTGCTTGCCATATGCTGCTTGTATGTGCCATACTCTGCCTTCCCCATGCTGCCTGTGGGACGTGAACCTGGAGGGGATTTGTTCTGGGAATTTGTTAGCATTTGAAAATAGTTGTTAGGGGGTCCCTAAGGTGTGTAATTATGTGCTGGGGTTGCTGTGCTATGCATACTGGAGCAGAAGGCATACAGATATATCCACAAATCAGTGATATAAGGAACTTTGACTGAAAGCGATAATAATCATGAGAAAATACCAATTTACTGAACTTCACTATAGTACAAAATTAACCCAAAACTGTTTGCCATCTTTGGAGTCAGGAAGCATTTGCATCTCTGAGGCAAATTACATAGGCTTTAGAAGGGTTTTTTTTGCCTTCCTTCACATAATCTAGCAGTTAGGCAGGTTTTACAAAAAGGATGAACTTGATAGACATGTGGCTTTTATTAACCTCATCTACATTTTACTATGTAATGCTACAACTAAAGCAGGTGAGCCATGCAAAAATGTATTCTTGTATCTGTATCTGTAGAGTGGAAACCAGTCACAGGCCAAATGAAACTAGTGCTTAAGGCAAACCCCCATACCCTCACTTGCCCCTGCACCACCTGATTCCCCCTGTGGTGACAAGTGGGGTGGGGCTTGGGAGCACAATTACATGACTTGGAGTGCAATAGCTCCTTTGCTTTCATACCTGGTTTCCTCTTGAGGTACAGAAGGCCTGGAACTAGTGTCAGGTAGGCAAAGGGGCATGTGCATTGTGCCCCCCATGTTGCGCCCTAGGTACATGCCTCTTCTACCTACAACTTGTTCTGACCATTGCAGTCCCCAAAAGAATCCTATTTAAGCTTGTGGAGAAAATGAAAGTCCTTTGCAGATTCTAGCCAGTGGCTGGCTAAAACAGAAACTGGGACTAGGACCTAGGCACAGCAAAGTAGCAATGTTACCCACTGTGCCCATTCTTTATATTTAGTTTTGGGATACTGGTGGATGCTGAACGTTGGTTGACTGGGGAGATACTAAGGGGGGGTATTCACAAAAGTGGTGATATTGAGACAAAATAAAACTGGAGATAGATTTGTCGGATTTTCCACCTAATTCACAAACCTCTATCTCCACTTTTGTGAATTTGTCTTTTAAACAGACAGTTCTCAGATTTTTACATTTTTTTTTTAAAGTGGACCTGTCACCCAGACATAAAACGCTGTATAATAAAAGTCCTTTTCAAATTAAACATGAAACCCAAAATAATTTTTTTATTACCACATCCAAACCCATTATAAAAGCATTTTAAAATCCCAGCTGTCAATCATATAATGCCTGCCCCGCTTCTATGCCTTAGGCATAGAGGTGGGGCAGACAGTTACTTTAACTTTCAATTCAGAACTTCTTAGATGTCACTGCCCTCCTCACATTCCCCCTCCCTCCTCACCATCTAATTGTGTAACCAGTGCATGGACATGGGCATTAGGGCACAGAAACAAGATTTTGGCAGGATGCAATGCCTGCTTTGATAACAGTGTCCACAAAATGGCCCCTGCCTGCTTGCTGCAATTGTGAATTCCAAGGCTGAAGAAAATAAGATTAAAATAATTTATATAGTGTAAGTAAAGTTTATTTTGCTTGCCAAACACAATAGAAAACAATTTGAAATTATTTCTTAAGGTGACAGGTCCGCTTTAAGAATTTGCCTTTTGCTGTTAGTAAATCTGTCAGTGTGCCATCAAACCCAGTCCCACAGCTACAGGAGCCTTGGGGTAAGGAATTTACCAGCAGGATTTTGCATTTCATATGCCATTTGTCATTTCACTTTGGGGGCATTTCCTGAGGGGTAATTTTAGTTTGCCCAGGGAAACTATATATCATTTTTTTTAGGACAATCTGGGCTTTATATATTTCTGTGTAATTCCACTCCTGTAACAAGAATTAAGGGTCTAAATACTGTCTTCTCTAGCCCCTACTCATTACTGGTCAGCAGCAATCCGGCCCCCACCCTAACATGCCCAGGGAATAGAGCTCCAACAGGACTAGGGCCCACCGGGTTTTTATCCAGTGCCCCGTTGAGGCCAGTCCAACCCTGTACCCCAATATCCCAGTGTGGGTGCCAGTGTGTATGTGCCGTTTGCTGTTCTGCACATGCTATGGGGGCACAGATAAGTTGAGGCAAATGTCAGTGAAGTGATTAAAGAGGGGGCACTGCTGCTTAAACTAAAAATTTGCCTGGGAGGCTTTACTTTTCATTTTAATAAAAATGTTTACAATATATTCACACAAAATGTATTATTGCCTCATTCATTAAAGGACAATGAAAGGTTAATATAAATTAAAAGTAAGTCTAAAGGCATTCTTTTCAAGTACTTACTGCATATCTAAATTCCCAGATCCCTGCTTGCTTCTCTGAGATATGGTGCTGGCAGCCTACAGCAGTGTGAAGACTACAGTGACTTCACTGAAATCTCTCTTCCCTTCCTGTAGGCTGCCTGCGGCAGCCTTCCTATTCTCTGAGCATGTGTGTAACTTGATCCTGTCTCCTGTTCTGAGCTACACATGCCCACCAGCCAATCAGAAGCGGATCTGGCAGAGGGGAGGGGGGGGAGGGAATGAAACACATGTGCAGTATGAAGCAAGGAGGGAAAGGAAGGGAGAATACCTTTTTAGAGATGGCTGCCTGTTCTAAAAAATGTGAAGTAATTTTGACTGAGTAAATATTTGATTAGGTGAGCCAAAAGTGTGGCGTTTTTACTAAACAATAGGAGGACTATTGGGCAGTATGCTTTTTAAATTTTGACTTGCATTCTCCTTTAAACTAAAACTAGCATAACAATGCAAATGTCAGGTAAAAACTTTTTATGTATAAGATATAAATTAAACTTTTTTTCAGTGTTTTACTTGTTTATAAAATGTTAATGAGGCTTTTTGCACCTATTGTTCTAGGGTTAGACAGAAACTTGTCCCCTAATAGTCTGCTAATCCCCATTAACATGTTAATGATCCCCCAATAGGTGTGAAATGGAGATTGGGGAAAACAAAACAAAAGAGTTTAGAATTGGTCTGACAGAGTTACACTGAGCTTTACTCCATTTTTAAAATGTCGGGAAAAAATGTCATTAAAATGTCGTATAAATGTCGTTTAAATGACAAATTCACAAAAGTGTCTGTAAACTGTCTTTCTTTCACCAAAAACGGAAAAGTGGCAGTTGAGTCGGAATTTAGGCAGATTTCTGTTTGTAAATCTGGAGAAAGTGTTTTCCACCAGTTTTTCCACCACTTTTACTCCAAAAAAAGGCTCTCTCCACTTTTGTGAATTCCCCCCTAAGAGTTGTAGTGCAAGAAGGCTTCTTTGTTGAACGTTCATTCAGTAATGGGAGAAGGTGGGAAAGCAGTTCTTAAAGAAAGGATGAGTACTAAAGAAAATATAATGGAAAAACCTTACAATAACTTAACCACATTCTGTAACCCATTGGTTGCCAGTTGCTCTGCAGTATTACCATGCCATTTTTTACCAATTGGGAAATAACACTGATCAAACAGTAGCCCTGAAAATAAATTCTACAGCAGTCAGGTCCTTACATTATAAAAAATACATACTATGGTATGTTCTATGGCAGCCAAGTGGTTATCTATGAAGTGGATCTATACTTTCATGATTCAGAAATTAAATGTAAAATATTATATATTATATATTTTCAATCTGAATTTTGGGTCTTCTAGTGCAGAAAGCTCAATTACAACCCCCCTAGATTTGCACCAAAGCTCCAAACAGCAGGCATGGGGGGCAGCATACATAGAAATAAAGAGTAGGTGAATTTATCTCTCATTTCTAACTGGAGAAAAAAACTTTTCTTCTTAATTCTGTTCCATATTTTTCTCGTAGACTTCAATTGAGTTTTCATGTAATAAACAGTGGAATTCTCATTTAATTGCATCTGGCACTACATGAATATCTGGAATTGAATTAAGAGATAAGCTTTCCTATTCAAATTGAATCTGGTTGTACAGTTAGAATTTTTTTTAATGCACACTAAGAAGAATTTGGCGCAAAACTGCTCGCATACTCTGTTTTGTGTGCAGGTACAACAATTACATTTTTAAAGGGTAGGGGCTGGTTTTGCCCTTTGTGGCATTAACTTAACTGGCTGATTCCAGCTTGGGTCAACCATTTGTAGTGCATTACTAACAAAGCGCATGTTGAGTTGTTTGCAGTAGTTGAAAGAAAAAACACACTCAAACTACTTTGTGTAAAAAAATTATTAAAGTGGAACTATTACAAAAATGAACATTTTATATGAGCTTCATCTCATGAACATAAGGAACTTTCCAAATATTATCAATTACAAAATGTTGTACAGGTATGGGATCCCTCATCCGGAAACCCGTTATCCAGAAAGTTCCGAATTACGGAAAGGCCATCTCCCATAGACTCCATTATAAGCAAATAATTCTCATTTAAAAATGATTTCCTTTTTCCCTGTAATAATAAAACAGTACCTTATATTTGATCCCAACTAAATTATAATTAATCCTTACAGGAGGTTAAACAATCCTATTGGGTTTAAATGATATTAAATTAATTTTTAGTAAACTTAAGCTATGGAAAACCAAATTACGGAAAGATCCCTTATCCAGAAAGCCCTGGGTCCCACGCATTCTGGATAACAGGTCCCATACCTGTATAATGTGACTGTGATATTCCTAGAGAATTTCCAATTGTTCATGCATGTGTATTATTTATTTTGTAAAGGTATGGGACCTGGTATTCAGAATGCTTGGGACCTGTGCTTTTCCAGAGAAAAAATAATTTAAACATTAAATACACCCAATAGGATTGTCCTTTAGGATACATTTTATCTTTCTTTTGGTCAAGTTAAACTTAATGTTTTATTACTACAGAGAAAAAGAAAATCATTTTTAAACATTTGAATGATTTAAGTGAAATGGAGTCTGTGGACTATGGCCTACCCGTAATTGGAGCTTTCTGGATAACGGGTTTCCAGATAATGGATCCATACCTGTAGTATTTATGTAGCGATAATAAATTATACCGTGGTTTATTTATCTTATACATCATTCACGTAAGTATGCTCCCCAATGGAGCTTATAATCTAAGGTCCCTATAACATTCTCACACAGTAGAGACAGTTTTATCAGGAGCCAATTAACCTGCCTGTATGTGGAAGAAAACTAGGGCACGAAGACACGGAAACAGCATACAAACGCTTTGCAAATTGTGCCAAAGCATTAATGGTACAACCAGCACAACGGAACAGTGTGCATGTCATGCCATGTTTAACCAATTGAGAAATGAGACAGAACAGTAGCCCAAAAAAATAAATTCTACAGCAGTCAGGTCCTTGACAGCATACATTACAAAATTTACATTCTATGGCAGTCAAGATGTTTACCTATACCTTCCTGATGTAGAACTGAAATATACAGAAGACAAATACACTTGTCAGAGAGTTGTTTTGTTTTGTTTTTTTATTTAATTAAGAGTATCTCACCAGTCATGATTTTTGATGGACAAGTCAACACAAGTGCAACAACGATATTAACCAGCTTCTGACTATAAATTATGTCAAATGTTAACACAATCTAACCTCAGCTAATGTTAGTTACAGTTCCATATTGGGCTAAACATGACCATTGTTAAAGATGCAATTTTGTGTTTGGTTTCCATAGATCTTCCCCAGGCTGGTGAGCTGCCCTTGCTGATGCATTCTTTCTTTATCTGTATTTGGAGGTGAGGACAGTGGCAACCTCAGAGAGGAATTTGTCCCAAGCGGCCTGTGTGGCAGCATCAAATTCCTTTTGGAAGTGGACAGCCAGAGTCACCTGGATGGTGTGAGACAGCAACTGCACAGAAAGAAATTTTGTTTTAGCAATCTGGAGTTCAGTTAATCTATAAATTATTCTAGAATAGAGATGACACATTCTAAAAATAATACATAACAAAGGCCTAAACAGACATTATAAGCTGGGAGTTCCTCCCAAATGATGCTTAGGACCCTAGACTTTCACAAAGGTATACAAATGACATTACTATTTCTGCTATAATTTGTACCCAGATTTTTACAAATATACAGCATTATCTGTCCATGCAAACAGTTGAACAGTACTTAGCTAGACAATGGACAAAAACATAATGGTATTGTTTCAAAATATAAATGTTTACAGATTACTGTAATATTTCAATTGTTTGTTTATATAAGAACAAAAAGTGGTACTAATATATTGCATACTGTACATGTTCATTTATGGTATTATAAATATAGAACATGGTACTTTAAGTCAGAGCTTTTTTTCTTAAAGATATTGAGAAGAATTATATCCCATGAATGCGTATATCTTACATCACGGTGTATAGGAATATTTAATTACATTGGCAAAATATTGCTCCAGTTGAGAAAACTATGGAAACCAATTAGCTTGCATAATCTAGTGCAAATGGATCAATCAAGAAATACATTTAATTTTTTTTGCCTCTATTTCTATTCAAAGCTTTCAAGCTTACTTTGGTGGAAACATGTCCAATGTGTGGGGTGTTTATTCTACATGTTGCAACAGTTTCATCAACATTTTCATGTTAGCCATGTAAGGCTGATCTTGACTAGTGATGGGCGAAATGTTTCGCCAGGCATGGATTTGCGGCGAATTTCCGCGTTTTGCGGATGAAAAAATTTGCTGCGGAAAAACTCGCCGCACGTCCAAAAATTGTTGCCACGCAACAAAATAATAGCTGCGGGCAACAAAATAATAGCCGTGGGCGACGAAATAATAGCCGCGGGCGACAAAGGAATAGCCGTGGGCGACAATTTTTTTTTGACGTGCGTCATTTTCGCCGTTTCGCGAATCTTTTGAAAGATTCACAAATTTTTCGGCAAAGCGAAACGGGACAGATTCGCTCATCACTAATCTTAACACAATGCACATATCCTTTAAATGATGTCAAGATTCTTCACATATTACTAATACTATTTATCTTCTATACCTTATCACTTTACACATCCTCACCTTAAAGTTTCCAGGATCCACTCTCAGGTTGTAGGCATGCAGGTCACTGAGTGTGGACAGAGCAGCATCCAGGTCATTCAGGTGTTTGGCAGCTTCTCCAAGAGCATTCACAACCTTGCCTCCGTGGTTTTGAAGATCAGCAGAGCCATGAGACACATCAAAGTGGCTGAAGTAAGTCTTGGTCTGGGGATAGGACAGGAAAAGCCTAAGGGAAAGAAAATGGAAAATAGCACATAAAAAAATTAAAATAATATAACATAAAAATAAAAAATAATGATATAAAATATATATGCTGATACATGGATCAACCGGTGAAATATTAAAAGGTAGAATATGATTATGTTTTTCATGATGCAATAAACTGAATTAATGTTATCAGAAAATATACTCTGATAGTAGATTATATGCTAAAAAACACAAATATTCATTTCTAGACAAGGACATGCCAGTGGCTGAGTTATCAAGAAAAGATTTTAAAACTTGGGCCATAATTACATCACTGGCATTATGATGTCTGGATACATGCATTGCAGTGTCACTTATTTGACACCTCACTGAAACTTGTGTATTATATAAGGAACCCCTGCTTCTACAACATGTAATATTTTTACATTATAACCTATACATCCTATAGCTGTAAAAGGTTTATTATGAAGATCTAAATTTAATACAGTACATCTGAATGGTCCAACGGTTGGTTGATTCCAGCCTGCTGGTTATTTGGCCCTTAGCCTTAAACAATAAATAGATTACAATCACTCATTCAGTTTTTCCTGAGTTGAACTGCTAATACCAGTCACTTACAGAGAAGCAAGGGACTTATGAGGCCAAATAGTTTGAAATTCAAAGCACAAGAGGAACCAGGTATCATAAAACATCAAAAAAATTACATATCCATATCAAATAAGATATCCAGATATCTGTATGTGGGGTCTGTATGCTTTTAATATGGATATCTGAATAAAAATATGATTTTTTTAAACTGACATTTTGTGTTGAGTTTCGGATACTTATTAGATACGGATGTTTGATTTGCTCTTTAATCAGGGAGCTGTATCCCATTAACTTTGGCCCTTTTTGACTGACCATTTGGGACTCTTATTATTTAAAAAATTGTATATCAAAAAAATTAAAGACAAGAGCACAATGATCACAAAGTTCAGACAAGAAGGCATAAAAGTTAGTGAAAATAAAGATAAAGACAAATATACAAGAGGAAAACAAATGTGCTAAGTGGAGATGGTGGACAGAAGCAAAATGCATAAGGGAAAGAAGAAGAAAAACACTAAGTACCACTCAATCTGTTTTGTAACTACAACTCTCAGTATTATTATGTAGCTTTGAAGGTTATGTGTACAGAAACAAATCCACCAAACTATTGTAGTTGATGTTTGAGAAATCTTTTTCAAAAATAATATTCATTTAGTTTTTTTCCTTGCAGTTGTTTTTATGTTTTGTGATTTATCTGTGTGCTCCCTAAAATAACCTTTTTCTTGTGGCTGCAACCAACTCACTCAAGGTGTGAGTGACAGATTTCAGCATTTGCAAAGCCCTACTAACAGACAGCTGGTTGTTGTTTGTAGTAGTAAAACAAAAAGGTTCATTTATATAATCCTTCTGTCACAAAAATAAAAATGTATTATGAGCTTCATCTCATGGAAATATGGAACTTTCTAAATATAATCAATTAAAATTTGATACATTTTCTGAAATAAACATGATTATCTTTAACCCCATCTCAGCATCTGTCTCTCTTCAGGCAGAAGTCAGAATCAGTCTCTGACTGGCAGTTAGGTCTAATATATTGGTGTATGATGCCTTTTGCCTAGACAATGTATAACAGCTAACTGTCTTTCAATATAATGCCTCTGACAAAAATCTGCATGAAGATGGATTGCTGAGACAGGGATAGTGAAGAGTATCTTGATTTATAGAAATTTTAAAAAAATTTACTACATTATATTCCTATTTCCACAAGATGATATTATTTTTGTAATAATACCCCTTTAAGTATCAACTATTATTTAGCAAGAATGATATAATTATATTTATGTTCAATGTATATGAATATATTTAGAGGAAAATATTCATATATATACATTACCTCTCCAAAGCCTCAGCTCCAATTGCACTAGCTTGGGGTGCAATTTTGCTCCACAGAGCAACGACTGCAGCCTTCTCACTATCAGTCAGAGTCATCTTGGAACTAGTAGGCTTTAGATTAACTTCAAGTGGAAACTGAAGACAAGTCCATGCTGTATCCTGGTTTTAGGTCCTCTTTTAAAGTAAAAAAGTACATTGCTAAAACAAATGAAAAGTTCTCCTATTGGCTGAAAGTGTTCCACCCTATGGAGTTATCTTATCTGCTCAACAATACATGCTATAAGGGCTGACACAGGACAAAGCCTTATCTCACAGTTATTTGCAAAGAACATCAATTCTTAGTAATATTCACTGCTTAGAAAGTCTTTAACTAGAATGTTAAGTTTGTAGACTAAAATTGTAAGCTCTATGGGGCAGGGACCTCCTTCCTACTGTGTCTCATACCACATTGCACCACATACTTATTTATTGTATTTATTCTAACACTTGCCCTACCTGTATGTAATTTTGTATATTCCAAGATTGTACAGCGCTTCGTATCCTTTTAGCGCTTTTTACATAGTTATACATACATATAGTGAATTATAATGGATTTATAAAGAAATTATTTAAATATTCTGTAATAATACGAAGACATTAGTATGTTATAGACAGTGATTTTCTGAGACAATTTGTTTTTTATTATTTTGTTTGTCGTTTTTGCGCTTTATTTGGCAGTTCTTCAATTTGGAAATTCACAAGCTGATTACCAGTGTCCAGTTTATGTGATTTGAATTAAATATATATATATATATATATATATATATATATATATATATATATACACACACACACACACATACACACACACACACACATATATAAATACAGTATATGGGAATAAATAGAAAGATAAGGTATGGGGGGGACCTATTGTCCAGAATGCTTGGGACCTGGGGTTTTCCAGATAAGGGATCTTTCCATAATTTGGATCTCCATAACTTAAGTAAATAATTTAAATATTGAACAAACCCAATGTTTTGCCTACAATAAGGATTAATAATATCTTAGTGGGGATCAAGTCATTTTTAAAAATTAGAATTAGAATTATTTGCTTATAATGGAGTCTATGGGAGATGGTCTTTCTGTAATTCGGAACTTTCTGGATAACAGGTTTCCAGAAAAGGGATCCCATACTTGTAATAAAAAAGTACATTCTGTCAAGCCTAGATTCCCAAACTGTGGGGTCAAAAGTCATCCTGAGGGCTAGTCTGCATGGGGTTTGGGACAAATGCTTACTTTCAGTTTTTGATACCCCTGAACAGTAGTAGGAGGGTAGTTACACAGCTATTTTTATGTTTTGTTAACCCTTTTTTAAGCTATGGGGTCCTGACAAAATGTTGGATGGAAAATAAAGATAAAAATCAAAAAGTCTGGAAACCAATGTGGAAAGGGAAACTAGAAAAGTGTTTGTGGTTAATAAATGGTTACACGTGCCACTCATATTGGATTTACAAGGCTGGTTGTTTTTCTGAATATAGATCTATTGCACTCACACAGCTGTTATAGAACTACTACAACCTGTGCCCTCCACCATTCCTGTGTAAGATGATTTGTTCTAACAGGAAATTAACTTTAGAGAAGTACATAAGAGAGGATTTAAAAGATATAGTCAGAGTAGGTGAGTCACACAATAATACTTTCTATGGTAACATAAATGTGCAATATCCAGAAAAGATTAGCTCCTCTTGTAGCTTTTGTTAACGCTCCACCACTACATATAAATTATCATTCACTATCTCACTTCACTATATAAAGCATGTCACAATCACTGTGCCAATGATTTTGTAACCCAACACTCACTTCACCAAAAATAAATATAATTAAATGTAAATAAAACATACTCTTTTCTTGTGTAACATTCATATTGTTCAATAAAGGAGTGTTAGGGAAAGTAAAGGGCCCCAGAGCCCTGTACCAAAGGCTTGCTAAGGACAGGTGTTTATTATAGGGCTTTCTTGAGTGCTCCTTTTAATTGTTTATTTCTGCTATTTATATAGCAACAACACATTACACAATACAGATTTTATTAATTGATCATGTCATTCTCTGCCTTTGTTGAGCTTACAGTCTAAGGTTCCTATCACATTTACACATACATAGTAGGACCAGTTACGCAGTCTGTATGTTATTGGAGTGTGGGAGAAAACCATAGTACCCAGATAGACACAGGAAGAACATTAGTTAGAATTAAATGTAGGACTCCATAGATCCAAGGCAGAGGTGCTACCCACTTAGCTACAATGCTGCATCAAACACAAAACCAGCAGAAAGTAAATTTATGGTTATGGGTTCATTTGCCTATTAGCACAAATTGTGTCAAAGGCCCTTTTACTAATGAAGCAACATGCGCAAAGTACTTAATATTGGTACAAATATTCATGTGTTTTACCCTGACTGAACTGTTTGTTTCCCATAAATCCAGCATATTATCATCCACATTACTAAATGGCACACAAATTGTTTTTATTTAAATTGTAGGCTATTTATGTCACTTCATTGTGCTGTGCTGCTTCAGTTACAGTATTAGTGTGCAGTTGTGTAGGTTTACATACTTAGGGCACTTACAGACAAGCAGGGGTCTTGTGTTTCCATGTGGTCGGCAATTCATGTGTTCTACCACAAGGGATTGCAGGATTTATGGCAGCCCTGTTTTTTTTTTTGGTTTTTTTTTTTTAAATAAACAAATTGTACATGTATGGGATTCCTTATTCAGAAACCTGCTATCCAGAAAGCTCTGAATTATTATAATAAACAGATAATTCTAATTTTTTTTTATTATTATAAACAGATAATTCTAATTTTTTTAATGATTTAATGATTTACTTTTTTCTTTAGTAATAACACAGTGCCTAGTATCCTAGCTACACTGAATTCATATTGTTTGCAAATTAATCCTTTTGGGTAATCCTTTCCGGATAATAGATCCTATACCTGTACTCACTCTGCCACAGGAAAGTGCTGAACACAGGTGGGCTGCACCAAGTTGTGTCTGTGCCTCACTGAGTACAAGCAGAAAAGGCAACTCTGAAAGTAGCACCTTCTGGTGTTAATTCCAGGGCTCTCTTGCATCCATGCACCCTTTACTGCAGGGGTCCCCAACCACCGGGCCATGGCTGTGTTGCAATGGGTCCCCTCTGATCCCTGGGTCATAATGTCTGTGTGCTCTGCTATTGTATTTTATTATTTTCCCTTCTTTGGAAAAATTGTCTTGCTTGCACCAGAACATGGTGCAAAAAAGTTTGGGGACACTGCTGTACTGTATCTTGTGAACAACTGATTTATGAATACAAAAGGACTTATCAATGAACCAGAGGCTACCCCATTAGACTAGAGGAACAGGACTTTTATTTGAATCAGTGTAGATGGTTCTTCACAGTGAGGGCAGAATGGCAGAATCCATTAATGCCTTTAAGAGTCTTGAATGACAACTTGCAAAATAATAAGTCCTGATTTATGTAACATAGTAACATAGTAAGTTAGGTTGAAAAAGACATACGTCTATCACGTTCAACCATAATGCCTATATATAACCTGCCTAACTTCTAGTTGATCCAGAGGAAGGCAAAAAACCCCATCTGAAGCCTCTCTAATTTGCCGCAGAAAGGAAAAAAATCCTTCCTGGCTCCAAGATGGCATTCATGGCCATTCACCATGGCCAAAGGGTGGACCGCCCTGAGCTTTTAGCTAGGGTAGCAGATTCAAGCCAATAACCTGAGAACAGGCACTCAATATCCTCCAAGCAGGTGTATAAAAATCCAGCAAAGAAATATATTTAATACAGAAGATATAGCCTTACACATTTTGTGTTACATTAACACTTTATAGACTTCATGAACAAGCTCAATATCCATGGCTATATTGATCTTAGGATCTATGATTAGTATTGGTATCTGTATATACAGTGTATATATGTGAGTGTATAGATAGATCTGTATAGGTATGTGTTTATATATGCCTGACTGGGGTCGTTTGGAGGGAATGAACTTGATGGACGTTGGTCTTTTTTCAGCCCAAATTAAGTCTGCTTTATATATGTCACATTAAAGAAGAATAATGATAAAAATGCATTAGAGAAAACGCTGCTGCACTGATATAATTAGCAACTTATATGTGTATAATGTCAACACACTGAACAGGATCTTGTGAATATTTTATAAGAGAAAAGAAGCACAAGCGATGCTATAGTTTTAGATTAACATGGACATCATGACACAGCAAATTATGATAAGCAATTAAACACGGAGGGCATTACTTCCTTACATAAGCGCTGCTATCCATGTAGGAAACTGCTGATCTGTAAATGACAAGTAAGGGTGGGGGAGAAGATGATCCTGCAAAATGTTGAAATACAAACTGGGTGTAAACATGATAACATAAGCAAAATGTAGGGGGATTAGATAAGAGAAACCAGATCTTAGGCAATCAACTTTCAGTACAGTATACATATGTCATACATAAATGCTATATTTGAAAAGTGGTATGATGAAACCCCACCAGACAAATCCATTTTCAATTTGAAACCTTAAAAAAGTGATAAAAAAAAATCAGTATTTATTTATACAAAACCAGGCTTGTCCCACCAATGGTCCCAGGCAATTGACTACAGTTCACTGATCCCTTACAGCAGTGATCCCCAACCAACCAACATGTTGCTCACCAACCCCTTTGATGTTGCTCTCAGTGCCCCCAAACCAGGTAGTTATTTTTGAATTCCTGACTTGTGGCAAGTTTTGGTTGAATTAAAACAATATTTACTACCAAATAAAGCCCCCTGTAAGCTGATAGTGTGCATAGAGGCTGCCTAATAGCCAATCTTAGCCCTTATTTGGCACCTCCATGAACTATTATGTTGCTTGTGTTGCTCTCCAAGTCATTTTACATTTGACTGTGGCTAACGAGTAAGAAAGGTTGGGGATCCTTGCCTTACAGCCATTTTCTGCAGAACCCCTTGAGCCTCCAAGCTACTAGGGGAAATTACTAAATGAAAATCCAATAGCTTCCTGGATCACCTGCTGATAAATCATATTTATAAATGTAATTTGTGACATCCTGCCCTTGTTGAAGCCCATCAGAGAATCATTACCACCTGTTTAATTCCATAACCTGGCTGTAGTTATAGTATAGAAACTATACTTTTGCAGATGATGAAATCTAATTTGCTCCGTTTTCAGTGGATCTCACCTGTTCCAACTGCTACTGCTGCCCTACAGTGAGTGAAGAATTCACAGTGCATCTTGGGGGTTGTAGGCTTTGTGCACATGACATTGCTAAAAACATGGCAATTTGTATCTGAAATTGCACTTTGTACAATGCACTTGGGCACATAAATAACCTCTCTAGTCTTTTAAATGACCAGTTGTGCCACTCAGAGTTGTGCTTCTAAAGCTGCTACTTCACCTGTGAAAAAAAACCTTTTTGTAAATCATTAGGGGAACAGTATTGTGCACATCCCAGTGATGAAAAATTACAATGAAATCAAGCAGCATTATGACTGGTGTGAACTTCCAGTTGACAATGTTGCCTTTATGTAAGCAAAGCCATGTAGTCTAGTGCTAATAACACATTAACCTTAAGTATAACAATTTAGAACTCATTTACAGTACACCACGCAATGTAAAAAGTGCAAAAAGTTTGCCATTTGAAGAATGGCTACTCTCCATTTTGGAGCACAGAGACCTGCAGGTTGCCCTTTGGATGAAGTGGTGCCTGCATTAAGCAAGCTCTCTATCCAAAACGTGCAAGGGTGGGGGGAATCATATCAGCATTGCCCCACCTGGACCCTAGCTTTCATGTAATTTACATGGGTAGATAGATTTACCTAACTGTTTTTGTTGCCCTATAATGGAAAAAAGGGAGATACACTGGAGTTTTGCTGCAGAGATACACTACAAAGCTAAAAATGACAGTAGAAAGAGAATGATGAAAATAGGGCCAGATTTACTATGTGGATATCTGTGGATATTCCTTCCCGTCAGCTCCAGTTATATGATAGTAAGTATGGTATTAGGGTTACTCTGCATTTCTGTTTAAAAGAGCAATGCCACATCTTTTTTAAGGGCCTTTCTTTTTCATCAAATCCCTATTACAGTTTTAGGAATATCTAGGGCAGTAAATAATTGCACCTAATAGCTCATCTTAACTAGTTTTGATCAGGGACTCCACTGGGCAGGCCAGATATTGGGGAGTCTTCCCACTTTTAGAGCCTATAACTTAGAATGAGTGTACAGTTCAACTTTAAAACTGCGGTTATAGCAAACTAAACTTTGGTTGTCCTTCACAGTTATCGTGGTATACAGTATGCAATCCTAATATTAGAAGCACATTATGGTACTTTCTCTTAGCATACCTAATTAGGAAAATGGCACATCGGTAGTGTTTAGGTGCATACACCAGGGCCGGAACTATGGGTAGGCAGAAGAGGCACCTGCCTAGGGTGCAACAGTGAAGGGTACCTCTCTTACCTAGCATGTCTCGGCGCTCACTCCACTACTGCATTTCCACTTGTGTGCATGCACGGTGTTGGGTGCAGGGAGAAGCGGTGGGGGCGAGGCGGCCGGCGGGTCGCCTAGGGCGCCTGGCCGACTTGGCCCGCCTCTGGCATACACACCAAGTATAACAGCAGTTCACATAAATAATCATGAGATCCTCAAACATAATTCAGTTAACCTACTTACTACTTACTACTATAATCCTCACTACAGTTTTTATAAATTGTATACAGTGAAATCTGTGTACATACAATTCCATTATATTGATCATATATGTTTATATGTAATTATATATATATTTTTTGTAAACTTTTAATTAGTGTGGTACAGTATTATAACACAAAGGTTACGTACAGTTTCATACAATTAAATATTACAGAATGGCTGTGAGGTTTTTATTTGCCATCCTTACTTAGCACACTGTGCTCTGTTAAAGTCATTAAAGTGATAAAGACACTAAAAAACTAACTTTCAAAATATTAATGTACACGAAAAGTTACCTAGAGGTCATATTGATCATTTTTTACTGACAGGACTGCTTCTGTAATTATTTGTTTCTTTAAGTTCCTAAACCTGACTATTTTGCCAACCTGACTGTCCCTTCTCAGTCTGTCAGTTATAGCTTCTAATGCAAATGGACTTCTTCTGCACAAATATGGCAGCCCTCTCATAGAGGAACATGGGGGTGAGATAGGTAATGTAAAAGTATCAGGCCAATACTTTTAAGGCAAAATTATAAATAGCGTGCTAAGATGTTATTGTTATATGTTAAATGTTATAATAGATAAATAATTTTTGGTGTAAGTATCTGTTTAAGCACAACAGAAGTTCTTTGCCACTGCTTAGTGAGAAGGCTCACCATTTGATCACACTATCCTGTGTAATTGCAAGAGTTAATACGGCTTTGTATTATTTTTAAAATAGTCTACTTTGCTGTACATCACAAACTTTATTTTTCATGATAGTGTCCCTTTATCTCCTTTCCTGACCAGCGTATAGGCTGGAGTTTAGACTAAGAAATGTTTTTTTTTTTAAAAAAGTAGCATTTTATCATTCACTTTGAACACTTAAAACATTTGAACAAAGCTAAAGTTGCAAGAGCCCCAAGATGCCAAGGCATCAAAAAATGAGTCTGTTGTATATGATAAGCATTGGGCAAAAACATTTACAGTGACTAATGCAGCCTGCAACATGTAGATACTGTAGTCTAGTCATGACCATCCCCAACTCTGAAATGGTACACTTGCCAGACTAATCTTTATAATATAAATAATTACTAGTTATTCTAGGGTTAAACTAGCCTGCCAGAGTAAAAAAGGATCTGCAGGGCCCCAGCCTAGAACAATTCCCTTCAGCATGAGATGAATAGTAAGCAACCAGTTGCCTGGGTAATGGGTCATCCCAACAATCTGAGTGTTACAAGAAAGTTACAGCTTGATAGTTTAATAAGGTATTTTCTTTTTTTTTTCATTCACCTGAAATCATACATTGATTTTGTTTCTTAGGATCATAACTTTTGCTCTCTTCATCCAGGGTATTCCACCTGGTGTCCAAAATATCCTCAGGTACACCCTGTCTTGGCAAAATGGGTGCTACAGTACTGAGACAGAACAGAACACTCCCCAGTAGATATACACAGACAGAACCGGCATGTGGATATGCTTACAAATAGGAATATACCCCTGTGGTTTGTTTGCCAAAAGTGAAACCACAATATTTTATTGGCATGCCCCTTCACCAGGTATTCTTCATTCAATAAGTGAACATCTTAAATAGGTACTCAATGAGTGATGCAATTAAATGTTAGGGAATATTACATTGCAAGATGCAAATTGCTTTTATTTGTGCAATTTTTTTTCCTATTTAAGACTTATTACATTTACCCCATACAGTCTCTAATGAAAATGGAAAAAATTAGTATGGGCACCAGAGGGGAAAACATTGTAACTTAAATAAACATTATCTTGTTCCTTTTTAGAATACTATGGCTTCTGTCCTGAAATGCACTGGTGTCCTTAAATATATAGAGACATTCAGGGCCAGGGTTGAGGACACATTTTGTGAGTAAAAAAGTATATAAGAATATATATATAAGAATGTCCAATAAAATCGCAGAAAATGATAAGTGCTTATGACCTTTTATTCACATGGATATTTTCTTATGTATACGGGCATTTGTTTGTTATTGACATAGATCACATTTTTACATTTATAATATATGGACATTTATGGACACCATAAAAATGTTTTACTTGAAATATATTTAAATAAAATCCTGATACTTCATAGGAGTTGTGTCTCACATTGGGATCTTGCATTTCTACCCCTACCCTCAGGTCTAAACCCCACGAGTGCTTTTTGCGGATGGCATTGGATCAACAAAACACATGCAACAAATCACATGTAGTCACCTGCATCAAAATGTAATGGGACTGATAGAAAAATCAGATGTGTAAACTACATGTAATTTTTTCCATCTGACGCAACTGTCGCATGAAAACACGGCACTTCATCCAGGTCCGACACAATATTGTTGCATCTGGTTGAAGCAACTTTTTTTTGCAATGAATTTTGAATTATATTGACTGTTGTGTGTAGACGCAGGAAGAAAACACTCCATCTGACTTTATCTGATCCAACTTTATATTATAGCCTATGGAGATTTTGTAGGATCCTACACAATCTTGTGCTGTTGCAGGATGATGAATGCTGTTGCATGGAGGATCAGATTAAATCTGTCCCACAAAATCCAATGAAAAACGCTCGTGCAATTTAGCCTTTACACACCTTTAGGGCAGTGGCACACGAGAAGATTAGTCACCCGTGATAAATCTTCACTATTGCAGGCAACTAATCTCTCCGACATGCCATCCCACTGGCAACTTCGGAAAACCGAAGCGACACATATGCCATCCCACCGGCGAATTTACATTCTTGCCGGGGGGATGGCATGTCAGGGAGATTAGTTGCCCACAATAGTGTAGATTTATCGTGGGTGACTAATCTCCCCGTGTGCCACTGCCCTAAGGGTATTTTCTTACACACCTGGTTTGGTTATATCACCTGGTTTGTGGAATGAATAAACCACTTTACCTTCTCAAAAAAAACTAAATAAAAAAAATCAGCTGGAGTATCCTTCTTATGAGTGTTTACCCTATTCAAACAGGTTTATAAAGTTCAAAGAGCAGAACAAGTGTAGAAGTTTAACACAGTCATCTTCTATACTTAAATAATCATTATCAATTATGTAATTGCCTTGTGTTATGTAAAAGATACAAGGTAGCAGTAATTAAAGTTTTATCAAAGCTAACCCTGCAGCCAATAATAAATTGAAAGTTATCTTTACCTGGAGGAACGGAAAATTAATCAGTAAAAGAAGCAAAATGTACATTAACAACAGGCTAAACTGAACATGCAACATGCTGCGTTCCACCTGCGTTTGGCACTTACATGTGCCTGTGATAGTACAGCCCCATAACGCATAATGGGGTGCATTTTTCATGTGCTCCCCTGTGGTGGAACACAGGAGAACGCCACCGCAGGAAGAAATGTTTTTGAGAACATGCCTTTAAAATAATGTTTTTTGCCATTGTGGTTTTTAGTTACCTTATGTACTTTTTCTTTTGACTGAGGGCTTAATGGGTTTATTTAACTGCAGCTAGTCTCGGCGCTTGTCGAGAATACGCTCCTATGCTTGAAAATCATCTTACCTGTGCCTGCACCCAAATGCATTGAATACGCTCGGGTGCAGGCAAATGTAGCTGATACAGCATTTTCTGCGGATATTGGCTAGATGAGCCTGCACCCAAGCCTATTCAATGCATTTGGGTCCAGGCACAGGTAGGAGTATTTTTAAGTGTATGTAGCATATTCTTGGCAAGGGGTTTTGAGCTTGCCGAAAGTATGCTCCATACGCTACGTGTGGCATTAGCCTTAATCCCTATCTTGGAGCCTTTATTGGGAAAGCTCACATCTTTTCCTCAAATTATACTATTGCAGTGCCCACAATTTAGGTTTGGGTGTGCTCCAGGATTAATATTGTGCAACTGTTCACTTCCTGTGTTATTTGATTGTCTTATCTTAATTAAAACCTTCTATTAAACTTAGGGTCAGGTTCAAAGATGTCACAATATTTAAGAATCATACATCTGATCTTTTTTAAAACTGGTGTCATAGTCAAAAGGTATCCATTCCATCTTGATTTCTGCATTATTTTTTCATTTTAATAAAGCCTTTCTAGCAATATTAACTATCTTAGTTTTAATTTGTAGTATTTCTTCTCTATTATATCCTTTATTAACAAATGTTGCCTCCATCCTAGATTAACCCTGTTCAAATTGTGGATGTGGAAGCTATTTTTTTCATTTTCATCATTTAAACATACTGGTGGATGGTAACTGCTAGCCCTCAATAAACTGTTCCTGTTTGTTGATTTTGTATAAGCTGTTATTAAAAATTAATTTTCACATCTAAAAATCTATTTCAGTAGGGTGGCATTCCAATGTTAATTTAATAGTACCATGAACTTTGTTTAAATTATCCAAAAATTCCTCCAACTTACTTTTAGTACATTTCCATACAGAACAATAAATGTGTGAGTACCATCTTCAAACAAGCACAAACAAAACTGACCATATATGTGGGTGTTTTTGTACCACATACATATGCGCATATACATTATATTCCCTCATCATGGGGGATAGATGTGCAAAAGTTACATACATCTAGGGATCAGAGTAAGAAATCTCCTTCTGGAGCTGCAATAGTACTCAATCCAGTGAAGAAGTCAGATGTTTTATTTAAACAGGGTTGTAAATATGTTAGTATCTCTTGCAAGGCCATACCTTCATATACTATCAGAGGCTGTAATATGTTTCCAACTTTTGATACAAATGGGCAGCCAGGGGAATTTTGGAGTTTTTTGCCACTGGGGTGGCCCTAAGGTGGCAGCCCCACAAGGCCATAGGCACCCTAGTCTGACACTGGTAAGGATCATAATGTGAACCTGAGCCTCATTGTTAAAAATATATGCAACCTGTAAATGATTGTCAGGAAAAAAAACATTGACATGATTCTTTTCATATTACATTAAGTAAACCTAAAAATAACAAAAATATAAATATCATTATAAAGAAAAAAATATTTTTCCCTGGACACACCAGTTATAGACTTACATAACCTTTATACAAAGTTAAATGGTACTAAAGGGACACAATTTACAGAGAATAAAAGCTTATTGTTTAGGGCTCATTGCATCGGAATCATACTGAATTATAATAGGTGCCATCATTCCTATAAAAATATTAGCAGAAACACATTGCTCCAGTCATATTTCATGAACTATTTACTATAAACATATAATGTAATTACAGTTATGCCATTAACCTAGTTAAGATCAATCAAGAACATATGCCCCCATTTTGGGCTAAGAAGTTTTTTTACTGATAATCCCCATTATAAATTGTTAAATGTTACGGCTGCAGGAGTCCACCATTTAGAGCTTTGGCCTGGGCCCACTGGTACATTTAAGTGGCTCTGATTATTTCTATGTGGACTTTCAGAAATTAAAAGTAAAAAAATGAAAGTCTGTGTAGGAACAATTTGGGCCCATGGCAGAGCTCATGCAAAGAACACTTGCACTTAGGACAAAGGCTACGCTCTCTACCGTTTGTACAGCTGCTGACCGAAAGGCATATGTTGAAACAGTAAAGGTTAAGGGAGGCTTAGTTATATAGAGCCATCTACTGGTAGGCTACCAGTTTTTTGCACTGTTAAACAGCTAGGATTCCTGGGACAAGGCCCCCGAATACACCACTAGGTGGAAATATAAATTGTCATTTTAATTACTTACATTGCATTCTACTTAATTACTTTATTTATTATCCTTTATTTATACAGTGCCAAAGTGTATACATAGCACTTGGTGGAGCTGCCTGTGTGTGTATATAAATAAATATATATATACCTGTGGATACCACAACAAACATAGCAACAACATACAGATCACGTGCACACTGAAATTCATGTGAGGAGCTGACTTACTGCTTGTCTCTCCTTCCTTAACATTTCCTTTGAGATTTTTTAAGAAACTAACACAATTATGTCCGCTTAATATTGTTGTAAGGATATTATCTAAAGCAGGCTGTACATTGAAAGATCTGTATGTTTGGTGAGGTTGCCAAACAAGAGGATCTTTCCCCGATATGCCCACCTTGAGGTGGGTGATATTGGGTCTGATCTGATCATTTGATGCTAGGGTAAAACTATTGGATCCTATTGAAAGGGATACAGGCTGTTTGGGCGAGAACCACATCAGGAGTGTGATGTGTGATGTGTTTTTCATCCGATGGAATTTTTAAACCTGCCCGATCATAATCTGGACCATTTTCAGCTAGATACTGATCAGGCAGGCCCTTCCAAGGGCCCATACATCGGCAGATAAACTGCCTACTCTTTTAAATGGCCTGAATCTGCAGCTTAAATCTGTCTGTGTATGTATACCTTTGGGCGAGATAAATAAAATATGGCAGCCCTTCAAATGTAGAAAAATAAATATTTGCATTACAAATATACAGGTATGGGACCTGTTATCCAGAATGCTTGGGGCCTGGTTTTTTTTTGAGTAAAGGATCTTTCTGTAATTGTAATCTCCAGTCTACTATAAAATCATTTAAACATTAAATAAACCCAATAGGATTGTTTTGCCTCCAATAGAGATTTATTGTGTCTTAGATAGGATCAGGTTCAAAGCACTGTGTTATTATTCCAAAGAAAAAGGAAATTATTTTTAAAAATGTAAATTATTTGATGAAAATGGAGTCTGCTAGATATGGCCTTCCGATAATTCTGAGCTTTCTAGATAATGGGTTTCCAAATAATGGATCCCATACTCCATACTATGGCTGTATCTGTTCACATATAATACTACCTTGATACTATACTTGATCTGTATTAACCCAGTGGTGTTGTTTAATAAAACCCCTTTTGTTTTGTCCTATTTTTATTTCTAAAAAGCAGCAGAGAAGTATAGTTGCAAAAAACCTTTTCTCTTTCTCCTCCACTAAGGGAGGGCCCATCTGGATAAGAGTGTGACCCATGCTCTACCATGACTAGCTGAAAAGGCACTGTTATGTTAAGATAGGGTTACAGAACACATGCAGCGTGCTTACAGCAGGGCCAAGGGGCCAGACAGGCTTTTTGATATATGTCAATTAACTGGCATTTGCCTTACCAGAAAACAGTCCTCCATAGCGTTGAGGTAACGTTGGAGGTAACTTGCATTTTCCACTATTTCACTAGTGATAAGCACAACCCTTAACATCTGGGATCAGTAATGTAACTATATGCGGCTGAGCCCCAATGCAAAAAAATCTTCAGAAGGGCCCAGCACGCATATCCACCCCTACCTGACCCCATCCTAAACGCCTATGTGCCTGTTTACCCCTTAAGTGCCCTGCTACCCCTCAGCTCTATTTCTATAGAGTTCTATAGTTATGCCACTGTCTGAGACAGTGAGTTCAGAAGGTGCTGAAGACTGCTGTGATAATGTATCATGGTATCCCTGTCTGTACTTTTTCTAGATATTCAGTGTTGTAACTGGGGTGGGGTTTGGCAGGATGGCATCCTGGTACTTCTTGAAAATGACTATTCTCCATCCCAGCAGACAAGATGGAAACATTTACAATACTGGAGCTTTTTTTGTTTTTTTGCAAAAAAGTAAAGCAGGAGTACTACAGTATTTTATTATTAAACAATGGTGACCAGGGCTGCATAAAGTGCCAAACAATCTCTCCACTTTTTTCACCCCAATTCCAGCACTGTATACAGGTATATCTTTGTATGTTATTGTATACCGTCACATCTAAAAAAATAATAAGGTAAAACGTATAGTGCATATACTTGTGGAAACTGAGCAAATCCTCCTCTGACCAAAACCAAAGAAAAAGTAGGTTGTAAGTGTAGTGCCTATAGTATTCCCCATATTACAAAATTGGTGGTGATTCAAAATATGTTGGGGTATATGCGTAAGTGGCTGCTCCATTTGACCCAATTGCAGTCTGAGACTTTTTTAAATAAAATTAGGTCTTGAACTTGAAATATTTCTAGTGTAATAGGAAATGTAATAGTGACAAGGCAAGAGAGTGAATAAGAATTTTGGCAGCATCTTGGGTGATAAATGATCGTATTTTGGAAATATTTCTTAGGTGAAAGTGACATAATTTGATAAGTGACTGGATATGAGGAGTGAAGGACAGGGCAGAATCAAGGATAACCCCAAGGCACCGGGAGTGGGAAGATGGGGTGATGGTGGAATTGTTAACCTTTATAGATACCTCAGGAACAATGTGGGAGTTGGATGGGGGAAAGAGAACCAATTTAGTCTTAGAGAGGTTTAATTTAAGGTAACGTTGGGACATCCAAGTGGAGATAGCAGACAGGCAGGCAGTAGACGCGAGTTAGAAGCTCTGGGTTGAGATCAGGAGAGAAAAGATAGATCTGAGTATCGTCAGCATAGAGGTGGTACTGAAAGCCAAAAGAATTGATTAGTTTGCCAAGTGAGGAGGTATAGAGAGAAAATAGTAAGGGGCCCAGGACAGAGCCTTGAGGAACCCCGACAGAAAGAGGCAGGGGAGAAGATGATTCCCCATTGTAAGAGACACTGAAGGAACGATCTGAGAGATAAGATGAAAACCAGGATAAGGCCAAGAGAGCGAAGAGTCTGGAGGAGAAGAGGGTGATCCACAGTGTCAAAAGCAGCAGAGAGATCAAGAAGTATTAGTAGCGAGTAGTGTTTTTTGGCTTTAGCCGATAGGAGGTCATTTGTTAGTCGGGTTAGAGCAGTTTTTCAGAATAGGGGTTACAATTGCACGTTTCAGTTGTGAGGGAAAGATTCCAGTAGAGAGCGAGAGATTAAATAGATGAGTTAAGGCTTTGACAGGGGTTGGCATTACGTAGAAGTTTGGTAGGAATGGGATCAAGTGGGCAGGTAGTAAGGTGAGAGGAAGACAACAGTTTTGAGACTTCCTCTTCAGTCACTGGGGAGAAGGAGCCATGAAGAGACTGGGTAGCATGTAGGGAGGGAGGTAAATGGTTATGGGGATTAAGTTGTGCAATGTCACTTCGGATGGTGTCAGTTTTATTTTTAAAGTGCTCTGCAATAGCTTGAGCAGTGACCGAAGCACACGGAGGGGGCGGAGGAGGGGACAGCAGAGAGTTAAAGGTAGAGAAGAGTTGTGCAGGTTTTTTAGAGAGGGAGTTAATGAGTGCAGTGAAGTAGGTTTGTTTAGCTTGGCAGAGGATGGTATTATAGGAGAGCAGAGCAGATTTGTAGCTGCAGAAATCTGACTCTGACCTTGATTTGCGCCAGCGGCGCGCAAGTGTACGTGACTGTTTTTGGAGGGATTTGGTATGAGCAGTGTGCCAGGGTTGGAGCGGTTTGGGCCTCACGCGTTTTGTCTTGGCAGGAGCAAGCTCAGTGAGGGCAGTGGCGAGTGTGCTGTAGTACAGTGGTTCTCAACCTTTTTTGCAAGACATTTTTTCTAAGGACAACTAGTGCTAGTTAAATTTTATATTATGCACTTTACTATTAATATTACTATTGGTCCTTGTCGTAATCAGTAGAAATCTTCCTGGGCTTCGCATAGCTATTGTCATGGCTGTGTAACGCATTAGGGAGTTGGGATCACAAGTAATTGGGGCCAGAGGTGGCCAGGTTCAGCACAGCCCACGGCCTGGCACCGGTCCCCGGACCGGTGGTTGGGGACCCCTGCTGTAGTAGACAGTGGTAGCCTGATTAGGACAAGAGACAGTTAGGATGTTAGAATTGAAGAGAGTCAAAGGAAGAAGACAGGTGTGACGTGTTTAGGGATTGCAGGTCTCCGTATGCGCATGTTTTGGGGACAGCAGAGGGTGTAGAGGGAGTTAGTGAGAGTTGAAATGGGAGCAGATTGTGATCAGAGAGGCGGATAGGGGAGTTAGTGAAGTTGGAGGTAGAACAACATTTTGTGAATATAAGATCCAGGGAGTTTCCATTAGAGTGAGAGGGGGAGTCAGAGCACAGAGATAACCCAATGCTGCTTTTCTCACACTATTTATGTCAGGGTTCCCAAACTTTGCACAGTCAGTCACTGGCTGACTACATACTCAGGGTTATAAGTCGGCGGAGCCACCAACAGCCAATCCATTTCCACCCAATAAATTTCATTGGTTTATATTTAAACTGATGCCATTATTTAAATATTAATTTCAGAGCTGTTAAAGTTTCCAGAGTTAGTCACTGGGTATTTGCCATTCAAAGTTAGAAAAAAGTAGGCTGAGCCATCAACAGCCAATAACATTTCACCTATTTACTTTCAACGGTGAAGTGTAAAATGCTGTCAGTCCCACAATTTTAAGCCTGAGTCCCCAAACTTTGCAATGTTGGTCACTGGGGGACTGCAGTTAAAAAATAGGAAAAGTGGGTTGGGCCACTAACAGCCAATCAGATTTCATCCATTGAATTTTATTGGTTTAAATTTAAAATGCTGTCATTTTCACACTATTTATGCCAGGGTGCCCACTGTGTCACTGGGTGACTTCGACTCAAGGTTAGAAAAAGTGGGCACACTCACCAACCACCAATCACAATTTACCTATTGACTTTTATTGGTTTCAATTTAAACTGCTGCCATTTTTTAACTATTAATCCTTGGGTCCCTAAACTTTGCAGAGTTAGTCACTGGGTAACTGCAGTTCCAGGTTAGAAAAAAGAGGCAGAGCCGCCAACCGCCAATCAGATGTCACTCGTTGACTTTCAGTGGGGAAATTAAAATTGCTGCCATTCAGACACTATTAAAACCAGGGTCCCCAAACTTTTCACAGTGGTTTTTACTATATAACTGTGGTCCAAGGTTAGAAAAAGTGGGCAGAGCCAACAACAGATCAGATTTCATTCAGTGACTTCACATTTTTCAACCCAACATGAAGTTTGTTCTCAAACTTCCCTTTCTAGTTTATTCTGTTGTTTTAACCAATAACCCCATGAAGAAACTTTCCTTAAATAAGTGTAAAACAAAACAATTAAAAATAAGATTAAAACTTTATTGATGAATCAGTTGACACTGGTGAAAGGGTCATTGTTTTTTCATCGTTTGTCTTTGTTCGTTTATCTGTATTTGGAAACCAGAACAGAGGAGACAACAGAGAGGAACTTGTCCCAGGCAGCTTGTGCATCAGCGTTGAATTCAGCAGGGAAGTGGATAGCCAGAGTCACCTGGATGGAATGAGACAGCAGCTACAAGAGAGCAGATACAGATAGTTACATTAGAGATCAATTCTACAATGTTCCATGTCTCTAGTCAGGTAGCATAACTAACTTTAATAACACATTGTGTCTAAATATGTTATCTATTCCAGGGCATTTTGTAATCATAGGAAATAAACTGCAGGCGTTGGCCCTGTAGTTTCAACAAGATGACTCAGAATAATAAAATAAATGATAGTTTTCCCTCTAAGTTTATTAGAAGGTTAAAGCTGGCATTATAAAGAGAGTGGCAGTGGAGTGGAGAGAGTTGTACACTGATATACATTTTGCCAATTCTTTAAGAGAATTAGCCCAGTATTGCACAGAAAATGACAAGTGCTTACAACTAGCAGACACTAAATTTCTACTTTCCACTGAGCTAATACATTGGAAATTAGCTACCCAGCTACTTACTTTGAAGTTTCCAGGATCAACTCTCAGTTTGTAGGCATGCAGGTCACTGAGGGCAGACAGAGCGCCAGAAATGTCATCCAAGTGACTGGCAGCATTTCCAATGGCTCGCAGAACTTTTCCTCCATGAGCACTAAGATCCTTAGAGCCATGGCTCAGATCAAAATGGCTGAAGTAGGTTTTGGTCTGAGGGAAGCTCAAAAACAACCTGCAAGAAACAAACCATTTATAAACAGATATTTTAGAAGCATAAGGGATGAGCATATGTGCTGAACTACAACAAATGTCATACAAGTGTAGTAATGTGCCAATAGCAACTAATCAGCAATTAGATTTGAACAGTCTACTATAGTTTTTTGGTTGATTGGTTGCTATTGGCAACTGCAGTTGTGTGAGTCAGCACCTAAGTTCATAAGTTAGTCCTTAAATGTATAATGCACAGTGCTGCTGGATGGCTGGGTAAATAAAAAGTACAGTGTTTTGCAAAAAAAAAAAATTCTTACACAATTTTAGGCAGTCTTTACTGAAATGGCATTTACCATAGATGCACTGAACTAAAGTTAAGCAACTTTCCACAATACATAAATTAAACATTTTCAGTTGTTTTAAAGTTATTTGTAAATGCTATCATACTTACTGCTATGAAAGTCAGTGATTTCCAAATATTGTTTTTTTTTTGTTATATTACTTAAAGCTTTTATAAACAAAGTATCATAAATTAGCTATAGCAGGCAAAAATAGTGATTACTTTACCACTGTTAGTGGTAATGCTGACAGAGATAGGTGACAACAAAGATATTACTATTACAGATGAAACTATTTAATTATTATTTATACTATAATAATTACTATATTACAAATGTAACTAGTTATTAATATTTATATTATATTAAGAAATTGTGGTTTTAGAATGTTTACACACAGACACACACACACACACACATATATATATATATATATATATATATATATATATATATATATATATATATATATATATATATATATACACAATGTATTTTTAATATAAAATAAACATATTTTTCTAAACAGTCATAAAATAATACTAATCATGTAGTAAATTACCTTTCCAAAGCCTCTCCTCCAATCTCATCAGCATGGCCAGACACTTTACCCCAGAGGGAGGCAATAGCAGCCTTCTCAGCACTAGAGAAAGTCATTTTTGATGAATGGCTTAGGTATTCTGCAGCTGAACTAGACAGTACCTAAAATGGCTCACTTTTACCTTGCTTTTAAAGCCACAAATTCATTTTCTATTGGCTCTCATATTTGTTACACCCAAACTCTTATCTTTAAAACTAAGAAATGATGATCAGGAATCTATATTGTCTGATGTTATTTATCTCCACATACAGTAAGTCACGTATGTAGAGAGTGACGTGAATGATAATGGGGCTGAATAGTCTTATCATATACTGGTCCATGCAAGCAATGACTCATCATAGTGCCAAAGCTTTGTTTGTAATGTACATGTTCTGTTTCCAGAAGGTCTCTCTTATAGTTAGTATACATTATTGTCTTCAACATTTCCTACATTATAAACTTTGTGTCCAAACTAAACATATATAAAGGTCAGATTTATGGCTAATTCATTCTAAATTCATTGATAACTTGTAATGTAACATGCATATTAAATGTATCCACTTAATTTTACCCAATATTACTACTAAGTAGCAAGGTGAAATACAACAGTGCTGTGTGGTACCTGTTAGGCAAGGCGTACATACCTCTGCTTTCTTTAGGACAAGCCACAAAGCATGGTCACCCTGTTGATGGGCAGTGCTCTCAGAACTGCACTGCAGTTGACATTGTACAAGCAAATCTGACGTTGCAGTTACAGTAGAAGTAAATACATAATATATATATTTTTAACTAAAATTTAAGTAATTAATATAGCATATATTATCATTGAGAGTTATATAATTCCATTCTTTTAGTGTTAAACACATGAACTTATTTAGAATATCAGTTTGAAGAGAAATGGCACGCACTCTTTGGTCCACTAAAACTTGTCTTTATTGTAGAGATCTTAAAACAAAAAGGTCCTGACGCGTTTTGTATACAAAAGATACGTAGTCATAGGCACAAATTTCAAATGAACACAAACAGCTATTTAAAATAGAAAAGGGGAAATGACATCAAAATTCCAATTAATGCATATGCTAATTATTAACCCTTTATAGATGTTTTCATGATCTCCTAAAAACATTGGTTTTAGAAATATAAGTGAGATACAACAGTTTTATACTGGAATGCATCTATTGCTACTTTTTAGACAAAATGTATACAAATATAATAAATAAATACAATGTTGCAAAATTTATATAACTGACATTATCCATTAAAACTTGAACCCATTAAAACTTGAAAAAAGGGAATGTAGCCAAACTGAGCCTAACAGCACCACCTATTGGTCAGACACAGCACATTACATCAAATTTTAAATTCAAACCCTTTGGCTGCCGTGTACCTAAATTAAATATCCAATATGCTTCCCTATGAAGAAGTCTGGATGTTATGTCACCGCCCCTGTCAGAGGGAAATAATCTCTCAACGCCGTGTATTTTTAAAAATGCCATATCTCCACCACTGCATTCCTTAAAATGCCTTGATACCACTGTACTTGTACTCTCAGAGACAATCTGATTGATATGCTCTCGCAATTCTGCATTTTAATTTCCTTGTGGTACAGCCCACATACTGCACTTTACACTTAAGACATGTTAATACGTAAACCACAAAACGCGAATTACAGTTTATAAATTGCCTAACCCTGGAAGTCCTTCCTGTTCTACTGCTAAACACGCTCTGAGATACCTGTATACATTCACAAGTTACACATCGTGCTGCACCACAACGGTAGGTGCCCAATGTATCCAACCATGTTCCCTTTTTAACCTCAGGAATTGCACTTGGTGATAACATGTTGCCCAAAGTTTTAGCCCTGCGGGCAACATATTTACACCCACATTGCAATACTGTCCGTAAATCACTATCACCATATAAGACTGGGAGGTAATGATTTATTATCCGATTAACCTCATGGTACTGCCTACTATACGAAGTGACAAAAACAGGCTTAACAACTTGATTCCTATTTTTCTTTATCTCAATGCCTTCCTTTTTATTTTTAGAAACATCTTTCAATAAATCAATCCTGTTCTGCTTAAAAGCTCTCTGGAAGGCAGACTTCAAATGATCAAGGGAATAACCACGGGCCATAAAATGATCTCTCAACCCGATAGATTTAGATACAAATTCATCATCAGTGCTACAATTTTGACGGAGGCGTTGACACTGACCAAAGGGTATTGCCCTAACTACGTGATTTGGATGACATGAGTCCGCTCGAAGAAGTAAATTTCCTGCAGACTCCTTTCTGAAATCAGTGCTCAATATTTTGTTATTTTTACTAAATAATTTTAAATCTAAATAATCTATACAAGATTCTCCAAAATTATAAGTGAAACGTAAATTATCATCATTAGTGTTCAAAAATTCCACAAATATATCAAAATCATATCTAGTGCCCTGCCATATAAATAAAAGGTCATCCACATACCTTTCATACAACCTAATTTTATTAATATCACATCTATCTCCTCCAAAAATGCGGGTCTCCTCCCACCATCCCATTATTTAGAATACATAAACACATAGGAATGGGATCAGTTATCCAGAAACCCGTTATCTAGAAAGTTTCCGAATTACAAGCAAATAATTCAAATTTTTAAAAATGATTTCCTTTTTCTCTGTAATAATAAAACAGTACCTTGTACTTGACTTCAACTAAGATATAATTAATTCTTATTGGAAACAAAACACTCCTATTGGGTTTATTTAAATAATCTTTTAGTAGACTTAAGGTATGGAGATCCAAATTACAGAAATATTCCTTATCAGAAAAACCCCAGGTCCCGAGCATTCTGGATAATGGGTCCCATACCTGTACTTCTTTACATATAGTTACATAGTTACATAATTACATGGGGTTGAAAAAAGACCAGTGTCCATCAAGTTCAACCCATCCAAGTAAACCCAGCACACTTAACCCACACCTACCAATCTATACACTCACATACATACACTATATATACAACCACTAGTACTAACTGTAGATATTAGTATCACAATAGCCTTGGATATTCTGATTGATCAAGAACTCATCCAGGCCCCTCTTAAAGGCATTAACAGAATCTGCCATTACCACATCACTAGGAAGGGCATTCCATAACCTCACTGCCCTCACCGTGAAAAACCACCTACGCTGCTTCAAATGGAAGCTCCTTTCCTCTAATCTAAAGGGGTGACCTCTGGTGCGCTGATTGTTTTTATGGGAAAAAAGAACATCCCCCAACTGCCTATAATCCCCTCTAATGTACTTGTACAGAGTAATCATGTCCCCTCGCAAGCGCCTCTTTTCCAGAGAAAACAACCCCAACCTCGACAGTCTCACCTCATAGTTTAAATCTTCCATCCCTTTTACCAGTTTAGTTGCACGTCTCTGCACTTTCTCCAGCTCATTAATATCCTTCTTAAGGACTGGAGCCCAAAACTGCACTGCATACTCAAGGTGAGGCCTTACCAGGGACCTATAAAGGGGCAAAATTATGTTCTCATCCCTTGAGTCAATGCCCTTTTTTATACAAGACAGCACTTTATTTGCTTTAGTAGCCACAGAATGACACTGCCTGGCATTAGACAACTTGTTATCAACAAAAACCCCTAGATCCTTCTCCATTAAGGAAACCCCCAACACACTACCATTCAGTAGATAGTTTGCGTTTATATTATTTCTACCAAAGTGCATAACTTTGCACTTATCAACATTGAACCTCATTTTCCAGTTTGCTGCCCAGTTATCTAATTTTTTCAAATCGCTCTGCAAAGCGGCAGCATCCTGCATGGAACTTATAGTTTTGCACAATTTAGTGTCATCAGCAAAAATAGAAACAGTACTGTCTATGCCCACCTCCAGGTCATTAATAAACAAGTTAAAAAGCAAAGGCCCAAGGACTGACCCCTGCGGTACTCCACTAACCACACTGGTCCAATTAGAAAATGTTCCATTTACAACCACTCTTTGTATTCTATCCTTCAGCCAGTTCTCTATCCAATTACAAATATTATGTTCTAGGCCAATATTCCTTAATTTGATCATTAACCTTCTGTGAGGTACTGTATCAAACGCTTTAGCAAAGTCCAAGTAGATGACATCAACTGCCATTCAAGCATCAAGGTTCCTGCTCACCTCCTCATAAAAGGCGACTAAATTAGTCTGGCAAGATCTGTTACGCATAAAACCATGCTGGCACAAACTAATAGTATTGTGAACTGCAATGTATTCAAGTACCCTATCCCTTATTACCCCTTCCAAAAGTTTTCCTACTACTGATGTCAGACTAACAGGCCTATAGTTTTCAGGCTGATAACGGGATCCCTTTTTAAATAACGGCACCACATTAGCAATCCGCCAGTCTCTTGGCACCATGCCAGACCTCAATGAATCCTGAAAAATTAAGTGAAGAGGTTTGGCAATCACAGCGCTCAGCTCATTTAATACCCTGGGATGAATCCCATCTGGCCCTGGACCTTTGTTTACCTTTACATGTTCAAGTCTCTTTTGAATTTCCTCCCGAGTGACCCATGCGCCAGTAGCTAAATTACTAGAACTGGGCATATTACAAGGGAAGCCTTCATTATCTGGCTACAACAATATACAGGTCCTGTAATTAGGTAGTGCAAGACGTTAATTTTTATTCAGATATTTTATGTAATTACTGAAATAACAGAAGAGGAATAATATGTGGCAAAATTATTATAATGTTAATTTATATTCTTCTCTATTTATAGGCATGCATGTGATAGAAGGAGGCATCTACTTTTATCTTGTGGTTATGTATTGTTAAGCCATTAAGTGAAAGTCTTGCTGTAAATATGGACAGTCCGTGTATTATTTGGATATAATTATTTCATTTGCACTCAACAATGCTTTTATTTGAAAAGGTTTTGGAAGATGTGATTTCTTTGTGTAAACCCCTTTTCCAAATTTTATCACTCACAAAAAATTGTAGCTCGTAAAATTGTTGCATGTGAAATTGTGGGTCACCAACTAACCCATCTTGTGGGCCCCCTGTATACTTACACACTGTTTGCAAGTCTGTCACGGAATGAATATTCTTTTTTATAACAAAACCTTGATTTAAGCACAAGGGGCCACCCCCTGGGATCATACAATTTAGGGAGCACACTTACAAACAAAGGGCATACATACAAGTTAGGTCACATCAGCCAATTAATGGACAAAGTTCCATGTTTTACCTCACATTTCTTCCTGTTACAGTTAGAGCTGCATTATTTCTGGTTAGGTGACCTTTGAGGGAGAACACAGATTATCACAAAATGGTGGCTCAAGGGAAAAGATGTTAAAGGAGAAGGTAAGGCAAAGTCACTTGGGGGTGCCAAAATGTTAGGCACCCCCAAGTGACTTAAATCGCTTACCTTGTACCCCGGGCTGGTGCCCCTGTTAGGAGAAAACAGCACCAGCCCGGGGTACCTGTAGCGAGTGCTTCCTTCTTCCCTATTCACGCTGCTGGCAAATGTCTGGGACAGGCGCATGCGCAGTAGAGTGAAAAGCCGACTTCTCTGTTTAAAGTTCGGCTTTCCGCTCTACTGCGCATGCGCGCGCAGCGAACAAGGAAGCGATCGCTGCTACCCTGGGCTGGTGGTGTTCTCTCCGTACAGGGGCACCAGCCCAGGGTAAAAGGTGACTTAGACTTTCCTTCTCCTTTAAAGGGCAATATTTACTGATATATATATATTCCGTTTTTTTTAAGATTGTTTAATAGGCCACTTAATTTGATTTAAACTATCTGTTGGTTAAGTATTTATTCTGGAGGTGTAGTTTTCCTGAATTAGGGGAAAATGCAAAAGGAGGCAATTTCATGCTATTAAGCCAGATCACCAAATATGTTTTACTTACCATGAGGTATATGGAGTATTAATCAGCACAAAAATGTGAATGTTTGCATTTTTTGTGCCAATATGCACTCTGTGTATCTCCACGCAAGCTGATGCTAGGCCTGTCAATGGAGCTACGGAGGTCTACGCATAACAACCGATCTGGATTCCTCCATGTCTATAAGAAATGCCTGTAGAGTAAAGCAGTAAATCCGCTTAGTGTGCCATTGCCCAAAGAGGGGATATCATAACTATTTATACGCTTATTCCTGCTGGTGCGAGGTCACCATGGATGCGGGGCCCTATTGGACGCAATAGGTCCAATTGGCCTAAGGCCAGCCCTGATCATCTGGCCACTATGTGGTACCTGGTTAAATATAAATTGGGCTTCTTTTATTATGTATTTGATTTGACTTGATTTGATTTATTTTTATACGTGAGAGCATCATTCAGTGAAAGTGCTGATAATATGAAATTGTGCAAAACTATAAGTTGCATGCACAATGCTACCACTTTGCAGAGCGATTTGACAATAATGCAACTCTGGACAGCAAACTGGAAAATGAGGTTTAATGTTAAAAAATGCATTTGTGCACTTTGGTAGAAATAATATAAATGTGAGTTATGCACTAAAAGGCAGTGTGTTGGGGGGATTAATAAAGAAGGATCTGGGGATTTTTGTAGAAAAGTTATTTGATTCAAGGCAGTGTCATTCAGTGTCTACTAAAGCAAATAAAGTGCTGTCTTGTATATAAAAGGGCATTGACTCAAGGGATGAGAACATAATTTTGCCTGTTTATAGGTCTCTTGTAAGGCCTCAAATTGAGTATGCAGTGCAGTTTTGGGCTCCAGTGCTTAAAAAGGATATTAAAAAAGAACTCAACGATAAAGATGTATATGGCTTGAAATGTCATTTTTTTATATACTAAACTGACATTACTAGCTTAAAGTTCTATCATCTCCATAGAAGTAATGATAGGTCTTTACAGTTGTCGCAGAAGCTTCTCATCTTGGATTCTGTAAGAACTGTCCAAGACAGTGCCCGCGCTTAGGTGCAGATGCTTATTATGCTGTGTAAAAAATGGAGACAAAATTTGCCACACATAGCCAGACTTCACTGTGTAAAACACCCTCTAATTAGTACATTAGAGGGAATTATACACAGATAGGGGATGTTGTTTTTTTCCCATAAAAACGATCAACGCACCAGAGGCCACCCCTTTAGATTATTTCAGCAGCGTGTTTTTTTACAGTGAGGGCAGTGAGGTTGTGGAATGCCCTTCCTATTGATGTTGTGATGGCAGATTTTGTTATTGCCTTTAAGAGAGGCTTGGGTGGTTTCTTGAACAAGCAGAATATCAGAGGCTACTGCAATACTAAAATTTACAGTTAGTATAGTTATTGGTATATATAGTTTATTGATATATATATCAATCGGGACCCTGAGAAAGGTCCCGATGGGGACCGAAACATTACGTCGACTGTTTATACTACTTTGAATATATGTCTTGATTTTTCACAAGAAATCCCGGAGTTGCTGGTCTTTTTTATACTATTGGAACGGTGTGCCATCCTTTGTGTATATATATATATATATATATATATATATATAGAAAAAGGCTGAGGCACACACTTATAGGGATTACAACCTGGGTGCAAATCAATGTAAATATGTAAAAAATGCTGATGCACACCAGGAAAATGTAATAAAAAAAAGATACTTATTTTATTTAGATCAACGTTTCGGTCCTCACCCGGAACCTTTATCATCTTAAATTTTCCTGGTGTGCATCAGCATTTTTTACATATATATATATACACAGTGTATATATATAGTCCAAAATAGATGCCGCACTCACAGGACTTAGTGGAAATAAAGAAATGTTTATTTGATGGAAAACATTTCTTTATTTCCACTAAGTCCTGTGAGTGCGGCATCTATTTTGGACTATACTATTTATACTATACTGCACCCAGGCATATTTCGACATTGATAAACGTGAGTGCCTACTTGCATGCATTTTCCAGTTATATATATATATATATGAATTTATAGATGTGTCGGTATAAGTTGTGCACTAGGGTTTGCTAGAAAGGGTTGAACTTGATGGACTTTTCTTTTTTCAGCCCATCTTAACTATGTAACTATGCAACCCCGCAGCAGAGATATTTTAGTTGTGTGTGTGTATTTTTAGTTAATTTTAATTTTAAAGCTATTATTTCAGCTTTTGTCAAATAATTCCCAATCATTATATATTTTCCTTCCTTCACAAACCCTTCTCTGGAACATTCTGTGGTTTAGTGTAGAGAACAAATAACAGAGTAAGCAGGCCAATAATCAGCTACTTGTTTTGTAGAAAATATCAAAGCAAGCAATGTGTTTGTGCCTTCTGCAGTAAGATAAGGGGGTGGGGTTCTGAAAAGAAAAGGCCTGTCTTTATCATGCATATGGCAGCTTACTTCTACTTGCTTTTATTTTTTTAAGCAATGCACTTATTTTGTGTGACCTTGTAAGCAAATTTAAATTAATAATTTATAATAATAAATCTAGGAAATCTCCAACCTCTTTCTTTCTCCAAACACCCATGTGTTTGCTTTACTTTTACATATGTGATGGCACAGTGTTTTTCTTTAATACTGGGCTTCAAATTAATGATACATAAACAGCATTACAATAAGAGCATATTTTTCTATGTGGTTATTGGTTGCATTGATCACACAACATCAAACAAGCGAACATTTTTGGCTGCAATGGCTGCTTTAGTTGATTATGGTAGGTTTTTACCCTTTCACTGCCTGAAGATTTGGCGCTTCTGGTACTTGCTTTGGCAGACAGTTTTTGAACATTTTGTGCTCTTTCCCTTAGGGGCATTTTCGAGGGGGGACCTTCAGTTTACTTAGGAAAAACATATATCATTTGTTTCAGAACAACTTAATTGATTTCAAAATATGCTGTGTTTTATAACTCCCAATTGGCCTGTGGAGGGTTTTGACCTTCCCGCCTGAAAATTTTGCATACTGAAAATTTCAGGAACAAAAATTCTTGTAACAGTAAGTTGACCCCAAAAAGCCATTTCTAGGTAAAACACATGCTGACAAATCCAAAATGTGAAAATATGTAATTCGACTCCAAACTACCAAGTTGCAATACTTCCAGTTTATAGGATCTTATTTCCTACAGGTCATTAGGTACTAACATAAAACATTCTAAATATGAATGTCAGGGGTCTACTGATCACTTTATTGCACATTGTCCATATGTTTACTTAAGTATGTGGCATGAAGAAGCCACAAATTGAAAATGCCCCTTATGATCTTACATTTCTGTCAGTTCAGCTACTAAATTAACACATTTACTGCATTTTATGTTGGGTACATATTATTCATAATTCATAATGAATAATTCTTTCTTGCTACTCCAAACCACAAACCTTTTCTAGATTTTGAAGTTTTGATAAAATTCCTGAAAATGACCTTAAAGCTTTCATGTTTCAGAATCTCATCCCTTAATAGGAGCACCCTAAATAGGAATGCTGGGGTCTATTAAGCCTATGCCCAATGTGCATAGGTTTACCTAAGTATGTGGCACATAGGGACCCCAAAATCAGTGTTGAAATTAGCCATATAGCAGACCCCACGGTCGTGGGGGGCCTAGACCGCAGCATCTGCTGTAGTGCAGTCCCTCCTCCCTAGCCCCTCTCCTACCTTTTTTTTTAAAAAAAAAAAACAATACCGGAACTGCATGTTGGGGCCCAGGAGATGCGATACAAGCAGGCCTGGAGGGGGGGCAGGAAAGGAGGGACTGTTCACGCCGGGCCCCCTTAGAAGATTTGTTTGCAGTGGGGCCCAGTTATGCCAATGCCAAAAATGAAAATACCCTATATGATCTATTATAACTACTGCAACTTCAACACATATACTACATTTTAAGCCAGATGCAACTCAATGAGAAAATGTATCTTGCTGTATTTTTCCATAGAATTTAATAAAGTTTTCATGTGATTAACAATGAGATAAGTTTTTCTTATTGAATTGCATCTGCCTCTTTATGTGAGATACATCTAAAAAAGTAAGTTCACACCAGAGAGCCTTATATTTTTGGTAAGTTCAAATTCTCCTGAATCCAAAGTAAATTTGTCTTTCTACTCCAAAATACCAAAACACAAAGCTTTCCTAAAGTTAGCAGTTTTGATAATATTTCTGAAAACATTTTCAACTTCTTATCTTTCAAGTTTCAATATATACCAAGATAAAACACCCAAAATATGAATGACGGGGGTCTTGAACAGTTTCATGCCCAATATACATAGGCATGTAGAGAACCCAAAATATACCATGTGTATACTAATTTCATTGCCTACATTTCATCAAATTCAAAAGCACACTGCCTATATTATGTGGGGTAAAGCTGCAAAAAAGTATGCTAAACCCCTAATATTTTTACCCCACATAATATAGGCAGTGTGCTTTTGAATTTGATGAAATGTAAGCAATGAAATTATGCCTTTAAAGTGCACTTTTTTCACGAATCCAAAATGGGAAAGTATGTCTTTCTATTCCAAATTATTTCCTTTACTGAGTTAGCATTTTTAATGCAATTTCTAAAAATTGCCTTAAAGTTTCCTATTTACAGGGTCTTATCTCTCACGCATCCCTAAATACCAAGAGCAAACAACCTAAAAATAAATACCAAGCATCTAATTCGTAGTTTGATGTCTAATGTACATAGGGCTACCCAAGAATATTGTATGTAAAATGAGCCCCAAGTATTTTCATGCTTTACAAAATAAGCACACAGCATGCACAATATGGGGCTGATTTACTAATCCACGAATCCGAATGGGAAAAATTCGGATTGGAAAACGAACATTTTGCGACTTTTTTGTATCCGTTACGACTTGCGCGAATTGTCGCAACTTTTTCATAGCCATTACAAATTTCGTGAATTGTCGCGACTTTTTCATAGCCATTATGACTTTCGTGAATTGTCGCGACTTTTTCATAGCTTTTTGGTATTGAGCGCTCAAAAAAGTCGCAAAATACCGATCATTACAAAAAAAAACACATTCGGACACTTTTCGGACGTTCGTGGATTAGTAAATGTGCCCCTATGTGTCCTAAGACCCCCCCCCTCTGACTGTATGAAGACCCCTTGAAGACCATATATTTTTGAAAAGTGCACATATACATTATTTGTCGCGGGCGACTAATCTCCCCGTGTGCCAGAGCCCTTATAGTACCTCAGGACCCATGCCTAGGGCAGCAGCTTTGCCTGTTTCCAATCAAAAAAATTTGCTCAGGTTCCTGACCCTGGTAGTCATAAAACTCAAGAGGGTTGATTCACTAAAGGTCAATAAGTTTTATCGCACGTTTTTTTGCATTAAAATTGACGCAAACAAAAAGTGCGATTCGCTAAAGTATTATTGCATGCGGTAAGTCGCATATTGTGTTCGTTAATTTACGCGCAACCGCATGCGTTAATTTTACCGCATTGCGTTAATTAGCGTGCAGAAACAATACTAACGCATGATTCACAAACACTTAGACGCGCTACATATCGCATTTGTCTGTGCGAAAATTAACACCTACTTGAGTCAGGCGGTAATTATAGAAAAGTACAGTTAATGAGCTTTTGGCAATAAAATATAGACTTTGCAGTGTTATTTATTCAAGTATGTGTTCGCCCTAGAGTGATGCAGCCTCCAGTTTGCAGGGAAATGGTCATTTTCATAAAAGTAGTATTACGAAAGTAATGCCGTGTATGGCTAATATGGCATGTGTTTTTTCGCACGCGGCGACTATTTGTGCACGATGTGTTGATTAGCGCACGTTCCGTCAAATACTGCACGAAAATAGTCTTCACGACTTAAATAACGCAAGCAGCATCGCGTCTAAATTAACGTATGCTTAAGTGATTAAAGTATGCTTTTAGTGAATTGTGCGTTAAGACGCGATAACATTTTTAACGCATGCTATAAATAGCGCACGTTTTAACGCACTTTAGTGAATCGCCCATAAGGACTTTGAGGGTTGAGGGTTTATGTTTCTTGTAAGAAACTCTCCCAGTCATCTGCCTTTCTGACTTCCAGATTATTGCCTGGTACTGCCTGGTAACTAAACCCTGGCATCCAAGCATCACAGGCTAAAAGACTAATTGCCCCTTTTCTAGAACTAAAGCAATCATTTCAACTGTTATTAAATTGGCCCCCTCATGTCTAACAACCCCTCCAAATGCTCAGTGAAAGCCTATCTATTAAAATATATCTATATATATATATATATTAATTATATAATTGCTGCAAAGCTGTGTTTCCACTGTGCACTGACTGACTTGAATTGAGGAGTTTCATTTGGTCCCTCCTAAATGGAGACCAGATACATTACCTATAACAGCATAGCATTGTACCATTTGTGGGCACTTTTAAGATTTAATGGCATTTAGAAAAAATATATAAGAATAAAGAAACAATTCATCAAAAGAAAACTCTACAGCTTTATTCACTTCTTCTTTTGGTAAAGCTTTTGTTGAATCTAATATGTATCTTCCACTGTATATGGTTTATGACATGAAAGAAAAAAACAAATACAATTATATATACATATATATATATATATTTGTATTTGTTTTTTATTGTTGTTATATATATACTGTATATATATATATATAGAGAGAGAGAGAGAGAGAGAGAGAGAGAGAGAGAGAGAAACCTCTGAAAACACAACATGAAGAAACTATTAAATAAATAACAAAACAATCACATAAAAGTTGAAAACTTTATTAATGACTCAGTTGACAATGGTCAAATGGTTTTGAACATCAGATAATCATCATTTGTCTGTATTAGTTTATCTGTATTTAGAAACCAGGACAGAGGAGACAACAGAGAGGAACTTGTCCCAGGCAGCTTGTGCATCAGCGTTGAATTCAGCAGGGAAGTGGATAGCCAGAGTCACCTGGATGGCATGAGACAGCAGCTACAAGAGAGCAGATATGGATAGTTACATTAGAGGTCAATTCTAAAATAATCCATGCCTCTAGCTATGTAGCATAACTAATGTTTAATAAAACTTTGTGTCTAAATAAGTTACCAATCCTAGTGTATTCTGTAATTATTGGGAAGTACAATGCAAGTATTGCTACTGTGCTTTCTAAAGACCAGCAGCAACTCAATGCTAGATACTGGTTTTTGCCAGTAGATGTGTAAATTAAGATAACAAACTTGTTCCTCTGTAAAATATTACAGGCCAAAGAAAACATTATAAAGGGAGTGGCTTTATGACAACAATGACAATTAACTGAATTGAGATAATGTTTATCATTCTTAGAAAGTGACTTTCAATAGATTTAACAAAGTTGTTGTATAAGTGTGTAGGGGGTCAGGGAAGGAAGGGGACATTTTTGTTCAGACATGCTATCGATGGCTTTCCATGTGAGAGCTTATAATTACATATTTATATATGGCTGCTGGAAGCCTTCTTAAACCTTCATTATTTTCATTAGTATTGCACAGAAAATAACTGTGTTATAATAAGCTTTTGTCAGAAGACTGATGGGCTCATTTAGGTGTTAAAATGAGCCAGTGCACTGGCCAAAAGCAACCAACCAGTAATAAGCTTTGTGCAGTTTACTACAAATAAAATAAGAGTAAATATAAAACATTTATATAAATAAAATATAAAATAAGAATAAATATCTGATTGGCTACTATGCACAACTGCATTAGTGCAGTTTACCACTTCTGTTAAAACAGCCCCTCAATTTTATGCTGGACAAATACCTGGGAAATAAGTTGTCTACTTACTTTGAAGTTTCCAGGATCAACTCTCAGTTTGAAGGCATGCAGGTCACTGAGGGCAGACAGAGCATGGGGAATGTCATCCAAGTGACTGGCAGCATTTCCAATAGCTTTCACAACTTTTCCTCCATGAGCACGGAGATCCTTTGAACCATGGCTCAGATCAAAATGGCTAAAGTAGGTTTTGGTCTGAGGGAAACTCAAAAACAACCTGTGAAAAATGAAGCAGTGTGAGAGATTCATAGTGCTTTTAGATAATCTAATATAATGCACAAAACCATCATTGCTGCCATGTAAAATCTGGGAGATTAACTAAATATTATACAATATTAGGCAGTCATTACTGAAGTGGCATTTTCAACATTTAAAACATTAAATATTGTAATTATTTCAAATTTTTTCATAAGACAACACATATAATTATGTAGCCAATTGATAATAATTATTGTTTATAATATAATAATTCAAAATACTGTATTATAAAATAATTCTAATCAAGTAAATTGTATGTGAAAGGAGTGGATTCTCACAAATATAATGTTTTCCTGGGTACTGGTAAAATAGAGGCATACACACAAAAATAGTAGAAATATAAATTAACTATACTTATTAACTAATAAGTTAGTCATAAAATATTTATCCCGTAGTAAATTACCTTTCCAAAGCCTCTGCTCCAATCTCATCAGCATGGCCAGATACTTTACCCCAGAGGGAGGCAATAGCAGCCTTCTCAGCACTAGAGAAAGTCATTTTGAATGAATGGCTCAGGTATTCTGCAGCTGAACTAGCTGTACCTAAAATGGCTCACTTTTAAAAGCCAAAGTAGGGCAAGTATCTAACATAATTCATTTTCTATTGGATAATAAATGTGTCACACCCAAACTGTTATCTTTCAAACAAAGAAATGATGAATAGGAATTTATATTGTCTGATATAATTTATCTCCACATACAGTGAGTCACGTATTTAGAGAGGGACATAAATGATAGTGGGACTGAATAGTCTTATCATATATACTGGTCCATGCAAACAATGACTCATCATAGTGCATAAACTATGTACATGTTCTGTTTCCAGAAGATCTCTATTATAGTTATTATACATTATGGTCTCCAATATATCCTACATTATACACTTTTATGGTAATGTAATAATTGCCCTAAATACACTTTTAGGATCATGCAAAGTCTGCTAGACGTCTAATTTGCCGACTTACATTTTCGCCGGTGGGATGGCAACTCGGGGAGATTAGTCGCCCACGAACAGGGAGATTTGTCGCGGGCGACTAATCTCCCCGTGTGCCAGAGCCCTTACAAAACTAACATTTTATTGATTGCTTTGGATCACTGCACCTTAGCAATCTTTGTGCCTTTTATTTGTATATATATATATATACAAGTTAATGATGATATTTATAAATTCAATCTTTAGTCATGACATGTGACTTTGTCATGTGTCTTGATAGATTGACTCATATGTGTTTTAAAATTATATTTCACTATGAGTTGTGCCATGTGGCTTATCGCATTGATATATATGGGATATGTCCTATTTTATGCACTATTATGAGTTTAGATGAGTATTGAAGTTAATGGTGATATTTATAAATTCAATTTTTAGTCATGACATGTGACTTTGTCATGTGTCTTGATAGATTGACTTATATGTGTTTTAAAATTATATTTCACTATGAGCTTTGCCATGTGGCTTACTACATTGATATATATGGGATATGTCCTAGTTTATGTATTAATATGTCTAGATGTTTGATGATAATTTTATTTTTGATCATATGGGGATTTTTTAAGTGCCTGGTATTTGATTACACTTTGCACATGTTATTGAATGGGTTAATGTTGTATAAACACTGATTGGATACTGCGGGTTTTTAACCTGACACTTCACTTCCTGTCTATCATCCTGATGACGATCCTGTGGTGATCGAAACGCGTAGATGGTATGCTGAAATAAATCACTGACCTGATTGATGCTGTAGCTGTGAGTGCTTTCTACTGTTGAGTTTGATGTATTATTTTTGTCAGCACCCAGCCTGTGCCCAATTCTTTGCAAGACTGTATTGGCCACACATGTGGACATTGATTGTGCACCCCGTCTGATGTATTTTGGATTTTTAAATAATACGCTTACTGTTTTGCCGATTGGATCTGAAGCGGTGGTATCCCTTTAAGGACGTGTCATACATAGTGGCCTATGGAGGAGAGATTGAACACGCAGAGCTTTGACGTTGATGTCTCGCGAGAGTTTGCCTTTACTCGGGAAGATGCGACGCGCATTCTGTTCACTGACTCGGCTGCTGCGCAACATGGTGGGAAATTACCTAAGGATGTGTTTAATTGCCTGAATACTCTCAAGAAACGTGAGGTTGATTTTTATTTGCATGGATTATACTTGTCTGACTATTTTAGATCACGTAAGATCCCTAGGGGGTTCCGGGTGCGCAATGTACCTACAATTGGGCGATCTAATGCTGAGTTTTGTAGCCGCTGGTGTGGCATTCTAAATAAGTGTTCTTTAGATCTAATGTTACTTGTCATTGAGGAGTCTGCTAGGGAATTAACTAAAATACGTGCTGAAATTGCTGAGCTAGAGAATAAGTCGTTAACATTACTTACTAATGACCACTCTGTTAATTGGTTACATAAATTGGAAACAGGAGTACAGCAGTATAAGCAGGACCTTATAGCCTTTAAACAAAATAAAATTGCTAAAGTAGACCAAGATTACAAAGATCGCAGGGTATATGGTTGGCTAATTGGCCGGGGGGAAGGGCTAAGGAAAACTAGACATTATACCAAGAGGGGAAGGGATTTCTCTACAGTAGACAGTTCGGGGGATTCCCCCTCATCTGATTCTGAGAATATCCACCCGGCTATAACATGTGCTGTACAGGAGGGGACCGGATCTCTTACTCGCAGTCAGGGTCATTTTTTAGGAGTAAACAAAGGAAAAGAAAACATACCCGGCGGGGTGGTGGTAAATCGAAGAGGCAGACCCCCCAAGAAACCGACACCGTAATTTTTAATTTGAGTCAACATGTGCTAACACCGGGGGAATTCTCTCTCCTCACACGTGGTCTGTCGTTTGTACCGGTAACTAAGAATAATCCCTTTAATTTGGAGGTTGATCTCTATAGGTTTCAATGTAAGCTGAAACTAAGAGATCACTTTAAGGATCACACTGAAACCCAGATAGAGAGGTTTCGCCCGGTGAGCACATTTGACCCTCCCAATACAGCCACGTCCATCAAGACATATTCTAAGATAGTACAAAGGGAAAGTAATGAATCCCTGGAGAAATCTAAAAAATTATTTTCTAACTTAACTGAGAAAAATGTGGTGCATTTTAAACAACACAACATCCCAAATGCCCAATCATATATACCCTCCCCAAGGTGCATAAAAATCCTTCTGCCCCTCCAGGCCGGCCTATTATATCTGCTAGAGATTCTCTCTTTTCAAATGTGGCTAGATATCTTGATAGCTTTTTACAACCACAATGCGCCCGTATGAAATCCTATTTGACTGATACATCAGCCCTGCTGGAGATTTTAAGGCAATGTGATACACTGCCTGATGATACACTATTTGTGACACTTGATGTGTGTAATTTGTATACCATTATCCCTCTGGATGAGGGGATTACAGCATGCAGGGAGGCACTTATTGATGGACACAAGGGGGCTCCACCAATTGAATTTTTGTGCTCTCTGTTGCAGTTGGTCCTGACATGTAACTATTGCAGATTTGAGCAGAGCTTTTACCTACAGCGGACTGGCACGGCGATGGGCTCCAATGTGGCCCCCTCATACGCCAATCTATATATGAACTCCTTTGAATGTAAATATATCTATCCTAGATATGCAGACAATTTATTGTTATACCATAGGTACATTGACGATATCTTCATTATTTGGCGTGGGGACCAGATTGGGGTCGAATCGTTCATGGCCACCCTGAATGATTTACCTACTCCAGTAAGGTTTACTTTAAATCAGTCAAAAGATGTTATTGATTTTCTTGATGTTAGGATTTACCGTACACCTGTGGGGGTGGGGACCACACTGTTCCGTAAGAACACGGATCGGAACACTGTTTTGCATGCCCATAGCTTCCATCCACCTATGGTGATTAAATCTATTCCTTACACTCAATTCTTGAGAGTATTCAGGATTAATACAGATCCCATAACTGCACTTCAACAAGCTAATGAGATGCGGGACAGATTTCTTGAGAGGGGATACTCTATTGACTTTTTGAATGCTGCATTGAATAAGGCAAAAGAAAATCTACTTAAAGATTATCCTAGGGGCACACGGCCAGGAGACAAATCAGATCGGATGGTATTTGTGAGTAACTTCACACCGGGAAGCCATGATGTTGAAATTGCTATTAAAAAACATTGGCCAATTTTACAATTTGATTCGGGTTTGCCCTTTACTAACATGCCACCTCCAGTGTGTGCATATCGGCGTGGACGTTCACTTCGTGACATACTTATGGTGACAGATTTAAAACCGGAGATACCAGACACATGGCTAAGGAAGAGCAAACCTGGTTGTTATCGATGTGGTAATTGCAAAACTTGTGGTTGTCTGATCACCGGAGTGACATTTGCTCATCCACACTCCGGGAAAAAGTATCTGATTAGACATAGACTGACATGTATTTCAGAATATGTGATATACTGCATCATGTGCCCTTGTGGCCTTTACTATATCGGTAAATGCATCACAGCTTTTCGTACAAGAATGAACAATCACAGGTCGGTGATTCGTCTGGCCCTGGCATCTGGGAAATCCGATATTCCACTGGCCCAACACTTTGTACAGTGCAAACATTCACTGCCTATGTTGAGAGCAATATTGATTGATCATATTCCCCCCCTTGCACGGGGTGGAGACAGATCCAAGCTACTGCTGCAGAGGGAGGCCCAATGGATCCAGAGACTTGACACAATTGCCCCTAGGGGATTAAATGAGATGTTATCACTATCTTGTTTTATATAAACTGACTGTTGTGTCCCTGGGTATTTCCTATATGATGGCCTTATGACCAATTTTTTAGATAGCATTGGTTTATGTAATTTGAAGTCAGTTAATTAACGTGATCCTAATTTAAGATATTTGATGCTATTTTGATCATCCACTATCCTAAGTGATGTTTCTTGGTCTTTATGTAGTGACTTCCTTAAATGTTTTTAAGTGTGACTGCTTTTAACTTTATAAAGATTGTAAGAAATGCTTTTTATTAGTATTGGACAATTTTTGTCCGTTTATCTGTTCACATTTCCTAAATCTCACTATGAATATGAAATAACTTTTTACAACACGCTAGTTTTTATCACGTTATAACTTTGGGTGGGTAACTTATTTTTCCCTATTAATATGTAATAGCTAATGTGTATGAGCATTAAAGTTAATGGTGATATTTATCATCTTAATTTCTAGACATGACATGTGACTTTGTCATGTGTCTTGATAGATTGACTCATATGTGTTTTAAAATTATATTTCACTATGAGTTGTGCCATGTGGCTTATCGCATTGATATATATGGGATATGTCCTATTTTATGCACTATTATGAGTTTAGATGAGTATTGAAGTTAATGGTGATATTTATAAATTCAATCTTTAGTCATGACATGTGACTTTGTCATGTGTCTTGATAGATTGACTCATGTGTTTTAAAATTATATTTCACTATGAGTTGTGCCATGTGGCTTATCGCATTGATATATATGGGATATGTCCTATTTTATGCACTATTATGAGTTTAGATGATTATTGAAGTTAATGGTGATATTTATAAATTAAATTTTTAGTCATGACAGGTGACTTTGTCATGTGTCTTGATAGATTGACTTATATGTGTTTTAAAATTATATTTCACTATGAGCTTTGCCATGTGGCTTACTACATTGATATATATGGGATATGTCCTAGTTTATGTATTAATATGTCTAGATGTTTGATGATAATTTTATTTTTGATCATATGGGGATTTTTTAAGTGCCTGGTATTTGATTACACTTTGCACATGTTATTGAATGGGTTAATGTTGTATAAACACTGATTGGATACTGCGGGTTTTTAACCTGACACTTCACTTCCTGTCTATCATCCTGATGACGATCCTGTGGTGATCGAAACGCGTAGATGGTATGCTGAAATAAATCACTGACCTGATTGATGCTGTAGCTGTGAGTGCTTTCTACTGTTGAGTTTTATATATATATATATATATATATATATATATATATATATATATATATGTTTCTATAATTATGAAATATCCACACATTTGCTACACATGTATGTGTCAGTGTCTATTGGTTGTGCACTTGTGGTCATTTTTCTAATGGAGCTACATATTAGGGCATGTGAATTGGCCAGCATGTGGGTGCTCTAGGCGCTATTATATAGTACTATTCATCCTAGCAGGGTCGGCATTCTTGTGCGGCTTGTGAGCGTAAAATGGTTCATGGCGTGGTTTCCAATTGCCCTTCTTTGATAATAGGCCGCTACCTTACCCTGCACCCACGTCTGCTACAGCACAAAGTTTGCTGCCTTTGCATTTTGACTAAACATTGGGCTTACTGCAAATGGTGTGAGTTATAGTTTCACCCTGCAAGTGGTGTGAGTT